>NW_005871057.1:5766213-5790234 GCF_000147115.1 Myotis lucifugus | reverse complement strand
GTATTAGGAAGACCTTTTATATCTCCAGGCTTGGTAGAGTGCCTAATGTAGTGGTGTCCTGTAGGGACCAGTGTACAGCCTCCCTGGTCACCCAAGTTGGACACTCCAGGTGTGTCCACTGTGTGGGCTGTGTGCACTGTCCTTTGTAGTTGAGCTTGGTTGCTTTTGGCATGTAAATGGGAGGGATTTACCCCCAGGCCAATGGGCTGCAAGGACTGGCTGAGACCACCATGGAGGATCATCTGTGCAGGGTCTTACTGCATGGAGCAGGATTTACTTAAGTTCTGGTGCCTGTTGCTTGTGAAGGTGGTTGGGTGATGCTATGATATGGTATGAAGCTTTCCACTGGGTGTGCTGGCTCTGGACCCTCCCAGGAGGTGCAGCCCAAGGTCAGCGACTGCCTGTGTTCTGCCTGAAGCCACCTGATATGAGCTACAGAGAGATCTGTAGATGACTGCTACACTTACTGGGCTTGGAGGTGCCCAGGAGAGCTCAAGCTATGAACTCAGGCTGTCTATGTTAGTGTTTGGTCTGGGGCCACTTAGTGAGAGGTATAGGGCATGCTGAGGCCAGGTGCTGCTTGTTTGTGAGATTTTAGAAAAGTTGAAGCATGAATTAAGATAGGCAGTTTGTATGAAAAAACTATTGGAAACAGCTTGGTTGGGACAGCAAACAGGGTGGGGTGGGTTCTCAGGGTATCACCAGGACAGGGTGAACAGTGATAGCCATGGAGTCTCAGATATGTTGCCAACTTGCTGACTCTGTGAAGATAGGTCTCAGAAAAGAAACACAGCCTTTGCTAGCACTATTGTCTGGGAGAAAGCTACCCCTCCAGCTCTTGTCCTGATGCCATACAATTCACTTCCTCCTTGTATGTCCCTGGTGCCTTTGAGCTGCTGTTCCACTGCAGGAGCTCAAAGGGAGTGAGTCTGAGTAAGTCCATGCACTGGCCCTTTAAGAGGGACTGTCTGGGACTCCAGCAGCCTCTGTCTCACTCAGCCTCAATCCCCACTGATTTTTATAGTCAGAAGTTCTGGGAACATTTCTTCCTGACACTGGAAACCTGAACTGGGGGATCTGGTGCGGGGCTTGGACCCCTTGCTCCTCAGGAGGGGTGGTTTGCAGCCAAGATTTTTCTCCCAATTTTCATCCACCAGTCTTGATATGGCATATATATATATATCTCCTTAGTTGTAGACTTTTTTTCAGCTAGATTTCAGGCAGTTCTAATGATGGTTGTCTGTAGTTTAGTTGTAATTTTGATGTGGTTATGGGAGGATGCAAGTACTGCATTTATCTCATTTATCTAAGCCCACCATCGTAACCAGAGCCCATACTTCATAGCTTTTGTATTAATTTATTATTTTTTAATATATTTTATTGATTTTTTAGAGAGAGAAGGGAGATAGAGAGTTAGAAACATTGATGAGAGAGAAACATTGATCAGCTGCCTCCTGCACACCCCCAAATGGGGATGTGCCCGCAACCAAGGTACATGCCCCTGACGGGAATCGAACCTGGGACCCTTCAGTCTGCAGGCCAACACTCTATCCACTGAGCCAAACAGGTCAGGGCTTAATTTATTTTTAAATTTTTTATTTATTGATTTTAGATAGAGGAAGGAAGAGAAATATAGAGATAGATGGAGAGAGAGAGGGGAGAGAGAGAGAGAGAGAGAGAGAGAGAGAGAGAGAGAGAGGCATCAATTTGTTGTTCTACTTCTTTATGTATTCATTGGGTGATTTGTGTATGTGCTCTGACCAGATTGAACCCACAATCTTAGTGAAGGAGATAATGCTCTAATTAACTGAACTACCTGGCCTGGGCCTTCATAGCTTTTTTTATTTTCCCCCACTTGTATTTATTTATTTATTTATTTATTTATTTATTTATTTATTTAAAATCTTTATTGTTGAAAGTATTATGTCTCCTTTTTCCCCCCATTGACTTCTTCTAGCCCACCCCTCACCCCTGCCCTCGGCCTTTACCACACTATTGTCTGTGTCCATGGATAATGCATATAGGCATACAAGTTTTTTGCTTGATCTCTTCCCACCCACTCACCCTCCCCAGCCTTCCCTCTGCAGAAAAACAAGGTCACTGTGCCTGCTACAAAAATAATAAGGGCCCTCTTCTGGCTGACATAAACAACTGCTACTTCATTACCAATTACAGCTTCAGCATTACTCTTGTCAGCTATCTACTATCAGAGATTTTCAACCTTTTTCATCTCATGGCACACATAAACTAATTACTTAAATTCTGCAGCACACCAAAACAATATATTTTTTGCAGATCTGACAAAAAAAGGTATAATTTTGACTTATTCACACCAGATGCTATTGTTGCGTTGGCTATTGTAATTTTTATATTTGATAATATAAGGAAAAAGAGGTCAGTGCCCATGACTAAATAGTCAGGTATTGCATGTTTTAAAAATTCTTGGGGCACACCAGTGTACCTCCTGCAGCACACCCATGTGCCTTGGCACACTGGTTAAAAATCGCTGATCTATATAGATAAGGTTTGTTGAGAGACCCAACCCAGAATTGTCCCTGCTTTCTAACAGCATCTAGAGTGAACCCCTGCTTTCTTAGTTTCTCCTCAAAAGCACCAAACCAAAGCCAAAATCCTCTAATATACTTTCTAACACCCTCTACAGCAAGCTTGTCAAACTCAAAGGCTAATACAGGCCAAATAAACGACACATGCAGCCCACAGGCCGCGAGTTTGACATGCTTGTTCTACAGAGATGGCCCACAATTCCCCATGCATCTTTCCCCTTACTTCAGTGAGTAATAAACACAACTTGTTCAACTACAGGAGTAGGCATTGATAAAGGTAACTGCCCAAACAGAATTTAGAAAAACAATCGCGTTTATGCTACTTTTTTCCTAAGTGAGAAAGACTTAAAAACATCTTTTTAGTACATAAAGCTTTGGGAGTTTTTAGGGAGAAAGACCATCTGAAGTTGAGACTATTTCTGTAGGAGAGAAAACATTTCTTCCATTTGAACACCTCTGTTTTACTTTTGCCTTTACAGATCATATAGGCTCTGTTCATATATATTTCTAGTGTATCTTTAATTTTTGCTTGCATAAAACTGTGAAGTTTTGAATATCATGTATTCCATCTTGTTACAATGACTGTCACACGTGGTTTAGTATAAAGCTCTAGTTTTATATATTCTATGTTCTTCCTACGCACAATGGAAAAAGAAAAAAGATTGCTATACTGGTGTTTGCTGCCTACCCAATTTAGTAGCTAACTGTCCACCCACTGTTCTTTTCTTTGCACCTTATGCTGCTGCTGCAATTTGAGTGATCAAATTAAATGATCGGCCTAATTAACTGTAAGAATTATGTCAGCTTCTAACTGGAAAATCTGCTACTTTTTTCCTTGCAGAAAACTGCTTTATACTTTCAGCTTATTACTGTCTGATAAGTTATATAGCATTTGCCTACACATACACATTCAACTAATTTTATTCGATCATACTAATTCATGTGCCCATATTCTCTGGCTTGAAAACCCCCCTTCTCCCACTATGGTTGCATAGCAACCTCTGCAAGTTGTGAACAACAAAATGACTTATTGGGTGCCAGGAAAGAGCTTTTCAAGTATCATTGAGTTCGATAAGTAAATATTTTCTCTTATACTTTGGTGGAAATATATTTAAAGAGGGATGATTGGAATCTGTGATTAATCAGAGAAAAATAGAATGATCAATCAGAAAAACAGAATGATTAATCAAAGAGAGGTTTAGACAGGTTGACCAATCAGCTGGTGTGACAGATTCAAAGATTTCTGTCCTTTGTTGAAACATGAGTTTCATTGAAATAATAGTCCTGAGATGCCAGGTGCTGGAGGTAAAGATGTATCAGACACAAACACAAGTGCTAAGAAATTTCATAAAATAGATGAAGTTCTATTTTTTCATGGCAGTT
Organism: Myotis lucifugus; assembly: GCF_000147115.1. Lineage (NCBI taxonomy): Eukaryota > Metazoa > Chordata > Mammalia > Chiroptera > Vespertilionidae > Myotis > Myotis lucifugus. Next base: position 5,786,287 of record NW_005871057.1, on the reverse strand, counting down.
GATAATCTTTCCTGGATTTCAGTTTAGGCTTTGGATCTGACTAAGGCTACAGAAGTCAGAAGGACCAGTGCCCGAGGACCCTACTCTTTCATTACAAGGACAGTTTCATCTTTCAGAATAGAATCTCTGGTTTTGTTGTGGAAGGTCTAACCTGGAGGAATCCAGGTTGAAAAGATGCACATTTTTTTCCTTTTTGTTGAGCAGGTTACTATTTGTAGAATTTGTAATTTGTGCTATCCAACTTTTCCACCCACCACCCGCTAATGTACCTAATTAAAGTGTATGTCCATGCAGACAGCTCCTTACTCCTGACTGTAGCATGCCAGTGAGCATTTTCTGATGCATACTTTTCCTCTGGTTGCATTATTCTACACATTTTAGAGTTATTCTCTAGTATCTCATTCATCTAATATTTTTAGAGCACCTGTTTCTGTCTGAGCTGTTTATTTTTGTCTGTCTGGGTAGCTTCACTATTAATGTCTGAGACTGCGCTCTGGATGTGATCTGTGTTTGACATTCTGTACTCAGAAAGATTCAAGACCAATACTTTATTGACTCTGGATCTGATGTCTGTAATAAACTTGTGATGGTTAATTTTATGTGAGAGCAGAACTGGGCCATGGAATACATAGATAGCTGGACAAACATTATTTCTGCGAGGGTGTTTCTGGAAGAGATTAGCATTAGAATTGGTGAACTGAGTAAAACGGATCGCCTTTCCCAATGTGGATGGGCCTCAACCAATCCATTGAGGGCCAGAATCAAATAAAAAGGCAGAGGAAGTTTAATTCAATCTTTCTCTGCATGACTGCTTGAACTGGAACATCAATCTTCTCCGACCCTTGGTGCTCCTGGTTTTCAGGCCTTCCGACTGGCAGGCTCTCAGGCCTTTGAACCACAGTGCTGGCTTTCCTGGGTTTCCAGCTTCCATATGGCAGATTGTGGCACTTCTCAGTCTCCATTGGTTCTGTTTTTCTGGAGAACTCTGAAAAATATTAAACTCAGGGATCAAGATCATGTAAAGATCAATAATCTAATGGAGGGAAAACATATTTATTGAGCACCTACTACGTTTCATTGTCTATTATACACTAATGCCAATGCATACAACAATAAGGTGGATATTACTATATGACTATTAACTGATGAGATAACCATATATCAAAGAAATTAAGAAAATTGACCTATGTCACATAGCTTAGAAGCAGAATAGGTGTTATTCAAACCAAATTGACTCTAAAACTCATTCCTACCACCCACCCCATTCTAATGTTCAGAGAGCCAATATTTATTGACTACCTACTATTGTCAGATACTGGATAAAAGATTTATATAAATTTCATGTGTAATATACTCTATAAGGTTTTCTGGACGCAACAACTAATTCTATTCCATGACTTCTGAACTCAAAAATCCTTGTAATGTATTTAAGGAGATTAATTGTAAGAGACAACATTAAAATGTCCGAGAAGTGGAGATAATTGCTGTAAGAGCTGATAGGAAGGACTTTACTAATTCTCTCAGGTCAGCTTGCAGCTTGATACCCCAGAAGCATATATTCATTTTTAATTTTTCCTTTAATATAGGAACAGAGAGTTTGCTGCTTTTGTCATAAATTGCAGGAGTTGCTTTCAACTCTATATTTCAATTTATATTTTTATGATCTTTTGAATTTTAAGTGACTGTGGTATGAATAGGTATGTCTCAGCTCTATCATGTACTACATGTGTGATTCTGGGCAAACTAGTGTCCAAGTTTTTTCATTTGTAAAACGTACATAATAACAGTAGCTAGTTTATAAGTTTGTTGTGACAATTAGAATAATTAAATGTTATGTTATTATGTACATATTAGTTTATACCCCTAACATCTTCCTGGTGAATATTTTGTTTTATTGTTGAATCACTATGCCATATATATATTTCTCCATATATATATGTAATCTATAAAGTCTATTTTGTCTTCTGCCAGCTTTCTTTTGATTAATATTTGCTATCAGTATTTGATGACTTTTTTCTATTTTTCACTTGTAATTATTTGGGGTTCATATATTTTAGGTACAGTACTTAAAAATTATATTTATGGTAATTATTATTAATTTTTATTTATTTTCACCATTTTATCTTTTGCTATTTTTTTATGCTCACATTTTCCTTCTTATGTATTATATTGGACTAGTGGCCAGGTGCATGAAATTCATGCACATTAAAAGGGAATTAAGTAGAGGAAATATTTTTTTTAAAATATATTTTATTGATTTTTTACAGAGAGGAAGGGAGAGGGATAGGGAGTTAGAAACATCGATGAGAGAGAAACATCGATCAGCTGCCTCCTGCACACTCCCCACTGGGGATGTGCCCGAAACCAAGGTACATGCCCTTGACTGGAATCGAACCCCGGGACCCTTGAGTCCGCAGGCCGACGCTCTATCCACATTAAAAGGAAATTAAGTAGAGGAAATATTTTAATATTGTTATTTGCCCTTTCTCTATAATAGAAGTATCAGAGATGAAAGGAATGTAGTAAAATGTATATTAAAATAGTATGTAAATTTATTAATAAATAAACAATAACAAAATGATACATTGTGTCGCCAACAATGGCTTCTTTCGGCTTCAGAGGTACTTTGTGCCAATAGTTGGCCTTTAGACATATCCCCACCTCCCTGCTGTCAGGGTCTATGGCGGGGGTGAATGGATTCCTGGCTGTCAGGGTGCTGACAGCAAGCTGACCAATAGCTGATTCTGTGAAGGATGGGGCTCCCACCACTCTGCTGTGTGTACCGTGGGTGCGAGTATCAGGCTCCCTCCTCCCTCTTGTCAGACTCTGGGTCATGCCTCGGGACCCTGAGTCAAGTCCCTGCACACCTGTGCAGGCCTCAAAATCACTTGAGACCCAGACCCGGCTGGCCCCACCCTCACTGAGCAAGACCCAGAACTGGCGGGCTGCACACCTGTGGTTTAGATATCTAGGTTTTAGGTTAGATTTGTAGGCTTGTTTATGATCTCAAGATACACACAGAACAGCAATTACTATCTTTGTCACCTGGTAGTAGATAATTATACAGAGTTATTTTAAGCTGTGGCAGTTGGTTGCATGTATTACATTGTGACTTATCCCCACGCTTCTAGTAAAGACATCCGACTTTAAATGTGGTTCTTGTGGTTTCATTATTCACATAGAGTACATAGTTGTGTTCTGCTGAACTGAGCTCCTTTAAGAATTTCACACACAGGAAGAAGAGCCAAAATGTGGGGTTCTTCTTGGCTTCTGTTGTAGTATAATAATTTAGGTCCATCAGTTTCAATCATAAGCAGCTGAGAAAGTTTTTAAAGTGAAATTTGAGTTACAGACTCTGGAGACTATATTATGTTGTGAAATGAGGGATTCTTTTTTAGAAGGTGTGTTAAAAGGATTGGCTGATGTCAAGGATTGGGAAATAAAACCAATAAGAACCAGAGGTTTTTTAAATCATTGGATGTTCTCATTGATAAATGAATTACTTTATCACTCATCATTAATTACTCTATCACTTACCATTAATTATCTATTTCAGGAATGTTTGGACTTCCTTAAGGAAGTAGATATGACGTTCAACACTAGGACAATAGAGCACATCTTGTTCAAATTGTATACACAAATAATATGACACAAATTTCCCAGGATAAAAAGGCTGAAATGGCTTTGTGAGTTGGGAGTATGTGAGTATGTTAAGTAGATTAACTTATTATTCAGAGACAGGATAATTCCGTGGTCTAGAAGTGTGTGTGTGTGTGTGTGTGTGTGTGTGTGTGTGTGTTGGAATAGGGACAGCCCTTGGAAAATTGTGAGTCTTTTTATAGATAAAAGATCATCAATAGGTATTGTTCCAATGTATTTTTGTAAGGTGTACTATTTTGGTTGCATAAAATGGACCCCAAGTTATACCAACTTATGAAAAAAACACACAAAACATTGCAAGGATCCTGGGATAGTTTTCAGAGTGCAAAATTATCAACTTCAGGAAGGTGGCAATAAGAACAATTCTGGGGTCCACAGTTACTGATTCTGTGGCTTGAATGCCAGCAAAATGGTTTTGTTTGATCGCTTAAATCTATCATCTTGGCCTTTCTTTGCATTTTGCCTGCATATGAGCTTTCTTTGTTGAGAGGGGGTGGTGGTGGTGTGTGAATGACATCTAGCAGTTTCCCGATGGTTGGGGGTGATTAGTGGGGGTGAGTGAGTGGGGGTAAGTTGTCCTTTGAACAGAGAAAAACGGTATGACATTTTACTTTTAAACTTAGAAGCCATGATCAGACTACATGTGTGGGAGAAACTTGCTAAATCAGTTTTTATAGTTGCAGTTCAGAGGTGAGAGAAGAGTTGGAGAAGGAATAATATAGGAGAATAATGGGCCTCTGAGAAGGACACTCATGCCTCCCATTCTAGGGTTAGTTCCAAGGTAGGTGGTAAAAAAACACCCTCTGGGTTTGGGGATGTGAAATTAGAGTGAACTTGTGAGTCACCTACCACCTGGTTGCCTGGTAGCAGAATGACACATTGCACTGATAACCATGGTGTGGGAAAATAGAACTGGGAAAATTGTATCAGATACCTCAGCAGAAGAGTGTACAGTAGGCATATTAAATTGATGTAAGATCTTTTACAAGTGAGGTTCTTCAGAAGCAGATGCCAAGACAGAGTTTGGGGTGCAAGGTGTATGTTAGGGGTTTAATATCTTCAAAAGATAGTGGGGGGAAATAGGATGGGACAGAAGAAGCCTAGCTGTGATATAGTATATGTGGCCAACCTCATGGAAAGTTTTGGAATAAGAATTGCTATTTAGAGTTTCCTGGGTGGGTCTAAATGGCTGGGTGGTCTACCCCCTACTTTGTTTTGTTATTTGGCTTGGACCACCCAGCAATGTGCGTGAGCCCAGGCAAGGCAGCTCACTGCAGCTGAGATAGACTAAGAAGGGGCTGGCAGCTAAAGGCTTTCTCCTGACTGCTCTCCCCAAACCCTTCTTGAAAGGAGACTTGGGATGTATCTTGATCTACAAATGCTGTCATGAGATATGAGAAGCAGCCATTGTTTTCTTTTGTTGCTGAGAATGATGAGGACCTAATGGATCTTGTGGTGATGACAACAGAGTGGAAAATATCAGGGACCATGTGGTTATTGACTTAGAGGAGCGATTTTCAACCAATGAGCCGTGGCAGGTGCACTGGTGTGCTGCAAGAATTTTTAAAACATGCAATGCCTGCCCTAACCGGTTTGGCTCAGTGGAGAGAGCGTCGGCCTGCGGACTGAAAGGTCCCTGGTTCGATTCCGGTCAAGGGCACAAACCTTGGTTGCAGGCACATCCCCAGTAGGGGGTGTGCAGGAGGCAGCTGATCGATGTTTCTAACTCTCTATCCCTCTCTTTTCCTCTCTGTAAAAAATCAATAAAATATATATTTTAAAAAAAAAACATGCAATGCCTGACTATTTCCCCAGTGCACTAACCCCTTTTCCCTTAGATTGTCAAATAAAAAAAAAATAATAACATCCAACACAGCAATAGCTGTCCAGTGTGAATGAATCAAAATTATACTCCGTATCTTTTTTTGTTGTTGTTAGATTGGCAAAAAATATACGTTTTGGTGTGCTGTAGAATTTTAGTAATTAGTTTATGTGTGCCATGAGATGAAAAAGGTTGAAAACCACTAACTTGGAGAGAAGGCAAAATCCCTCGGCAGTTGCCAGTGTAGCAAAAAGAGCATATCAAAGAACCTGGATGGATTTTTAAGTTTAATAAATGAGAAAAGGAAACAGATTGCACTTCCTACCTGTAAATCCACCCTCCTACCTCCATGTCATGGTGTTGTATAAACCTACTTGACTTTATGTCATTGGGGGAGGTTGTTTGAAATAACAGAAGTGACTTGGAATTGGATATTGTGTATTTTTCCATCTGGTACAATATTGATTCAGAATGGAGATGAAGATGCATTATAGAGAAAAAAAATTTGACATATATCTAGGGACATAACCTTGTCAATTTATAGCCACTTCAAATTAATTGAAATAAAACTAATTCTTGCTATTTACTTTTATCAGGAGAATATAATGGTTATCAAAGTCTTTGGTTGAAATTGGGCCAGCTATGTTTTACAAGAAATCAGTGACTTCTTTCAAAATATTTTATTATTTTCAGGTCTTATATGCTTACTTGAAGAAAATGCAACTTACTGTTGTGATGTTATTTGAATACATGCTCACCTCAGCCCTTTCCATTATATTCCCTTATTCTGAAATGCTCTTCAACAACATTGTATTCCTCTTATATCATTTTGTTCCTTGCTCAAATATCACTCCCTTAGACAGACATTTCTTGGTCAAATTGCTTATATTTTCTTAACATAATTTAATTTAGCTAAGCTTTGATTTCTTTAAGTGTTTATTATTATTTGATATTATCTGCTATGTTTTTTTGTATGCTTACAGACTATCTCCTCACAAGAAAGAAGTCTATGAGGGAAAGACATTGTTTTAATTATCTTTATAAACCCCAGCTCCCAACACTTGGTAGAGTTTCAATAAATATTTGTTGAATGAATGAATCAATGTATTTAAAGATTTACCAATTCCAAAAATTCATTTAAATTGCTTCCAATGGGGAAAATACATAAATTCTCTTTAGATATCTTCCTACATAAAATACTTCTGTATTCATTTAAAATAATGCCTCTGAAAGGAATTTTAAAATATGAAGGCATTAAAATGGCCTCATTTTGAACATATTTTCAAGCAGTATTAAATTGGAGCTTCTAAAGTATATTTTTCTAGATTGCTGAAACAATGAAATATTGTCAAATGTAATAGATTAGCATTATTAATTATACATTTGTAATACTATATTATGCTTCATGACCATAGCAAGATTGCATTTTGTTTAACAGAGGGAGACACTTTTGAGTATAGCTCAGCAGTAGTTATCCTTGGAAAATTAGCATTTGGGTTAAAGGTAAAGTTAGACACCCAGGTTTTCCAACCATGGGATTAGAAAGGAAAAAGGGCTTTTTCTTTTTCTTCTACTTCATATTCCTCTATGTCTTCCTCAGCCCCCTGGACCCCCTTATCTTCTCCTCCACCTTCTCTTATTGTTCTTCTCTTTCCCTCTATTCTCTACCTCCTCTTTTCCTTTTAATCCTTTTGTGAATAAATCCCACTGGGTGGAGTATGGAGCTAGTTTTACCAGAAAAGAGCAATAGAAAACAACACTTACAAATAAGGTTGCTGTTTCAATATATTCATGCTATTATTCTTAGAAAGTGGGGTTTTTTTTTAGAACTTCTACAAATTGAGAGGAGAAATAACAAATGGAATGTAGATATGTGACAGATTGGCAAGACTTGTCCAGACAGGACAGTTGATACTTTAGTTTACTTCAAATGTGTTCAGTTTATAAGAGGACCAATGAAGAAAGTGCTTTAGAATTAACTGTTTTCATGACATATTTTTTTAGCTTATTTATTAATTTCCTAGTCACTTAAATTATATAATTTTAGCGTTTCCTTTTCTCAAGATTTGTGAAAAAGTAATAATGGATTAGTGAAATAAAATAGCTGAGAGAAGCTAGAAACTGGATAATGCTCTTATTAAAAATATGATACATGGCTTTGAATTGATGCCTTTAGTAGACAATACATTTATTTCAGAAAAACACCTTGTGTGTTGCTGAGCATGAGATAATTTTAGCTGTTTCCTATTTTCATGTATTAAGGCACATCTCCAAAAACAGTACAAATATCATAGCAATAATCTTTAAAATATCCTATATAATAGAATGCTAATATGTAAATTGTCCCCTCAGGAGTTCTACCGGGAGACCGGGAATTCGATCATTTGCTATGACATGCGCTGACCACCAGGGGGCGGTGTGGAAACATGGCAGGTGACCAGCGGCATTGGTGGGGTGCTGAGGGAGCGAGGAAAGGAGGAGGCAGGGAGGCCAGGAGGTGGGGAACCTGATTGGCCCTGATCGCCAGCCAGGCCTAGGGACCCTATCCATGCACATATTTCATTTATATATTTATATATATAAATGTCTGGCTATTGCCTGGGACTTTTGCATATAATTTTTTTCACCATTAGCATCCTCTTTAATAAAATGTGGAAAGTTCTGTGACAGGGAAAGGATGATGGGAGTAAATGATGACCATTTAAAACCACAAAAACTCCTTTGTACGTGTCTAGAGCATGGCAGAGAGGAGGGCAGTCAGGGTAGCGACAGGCCGGGGTCAGCCCTATTTGTAGGGGATGTTGTAGTGTTCAGGCTGGCAGAGAAGCAAGACCTTGGGCTCTGAGTCTTCAGAGGAGATGTGTGGGTTGGTGGTGCCCCCTTGCCATGGTCTATGCCTTCCATCTAAATGGAGACACTGAGGGCCTGGGCCAGCATGATCATGTGGGTGTAGTCACTTCCCATGCACATGGGCTCCAGTTCCTAATGGCAGAACTCCGACAGTCGATCCACCCTTGATGATGTTTTTGAAGAATGCACTGTCATGCTGAAGGTAGTCTGAGGTGGGCAGCTGCAGGTGGACCACCAGTTAGTCCCAGGTGCTCTAGGCATCGAAGGAGGCCAGGAGGTTCGTGACTGAAGTCTGCTTCTCCACTTGCTCAATCAGGCCCATGGAAATGTTGTGTAAATTCTTAACTGAATTTGGTGAAGCCAGGGAATACAAGGTCCTCCTTGATCTTGACAGACAGCCTGGAACTGCTGCAATTATGGAGCAATCAGGAAGGTGTCAGAATAAACATATGGGCTGTGCAATTAGTTGGTGTATAGTGAGTTGTTCATAATAGTCTCTTACGATCCTTTGTATTTTTGTGGTATAAAATCATTTATGATTTTATTTATTTGTGTTCTCTCTATTTTTATTTTTGGTGAGTCTAGCCAAAGGTTGGTCAAATTTGTTTCCCTTTTCGGGAACCAGACTTTAATTTCATTGCTCTTTTCTATTTTCTTTTTAGTTTCATTGATCTTTCCTATTTTCTTTTTTAACAATTTCATTCCTTCTACTAACTTTGAGAATTAGTAGTTCTTTTCATAGTTCCTTGAGGTGTAAAGTTAGTTTATTTGAGACTTTTCTGGTTTTTTGGCATTGACATTTATTGCTATGAACTTCGTCTTAGAACTGCATTTGCTGAATCCCATACATTTTTTGTGTATTACATTTCCATTTTTTGTTTGTTTTAAGGCACTTTTAATTTCTTCTTTAACTCATTGGTTGTTCAGTAGCATGTTGTTTAATCTCCACATATTTTTGGAATTTTCCAGTTTCCTTCATAAAATTAATTTCTAGTTTCAAACTAGATGGAAAGGTGCTTGATATGATTTCAGTCCTCTTAAATTTGTTAATTTCTGTTTTGTGGCCTAACATATGATCTATCTCAGAAAATGTTCCATGTGTACTTGAAAAGAATGCATATTCTGTTGCTTTTTGAATGGAATATATATCTGTTAACTTCATCTGATCTAACATGTTGTTTAAGGTCAGTGTTTGCTTATTGATTTCTTCTGGATGATATATCCAGATTTAAGTGGGGTATTTAAGTCCCCTAACTATTATTATATTGCTGTGCCTTTCTCCCTTTATATCTGTCAATATTTCATTTATATATTTAGGTGATCCTTTGTTAGGTTCATAAATATTTACAAATGTTATAATCCTTTTGTTGGATTGACCCCTTGATCATTAAGTAATACTCTTATTTATCTCTAATTACAGTTTTGTTTTAAAGTCTATTTTGTCTGATATATGTATAGCTACTCCAGCTTTCTTTTGGTTTCCATTTTCATGCAATGCATTTTCCTATCTTTTCACTTTTAGTCTGCAGGTGTCCTTAACATCTAAAATTGGGTTTTATAGGCAGTATACAGATGGGTCTTTTTTTTAAAATCAATTCAGTCACTCTATGTCTCTTTAAAAATTTATTTATTCATTTATTTATTTATTTTTTGGTTAGAGAGAGCGAAAGGGAGAGGGAGAGAAACATTAATCAACATTAATCAACTGCCTTCTACTGGGGATTGAGCCTGAAACCCAGGCATGTGCCCTGATGGGGAAGCTAACCAGTGACCTCTTGGTTCATGGGTCAATGCTCAACTACTGAACTACACTGGCTGAGCAACCACTCAATGTCTCTTGATTAGAGAATTTAATTCATTTACATTTAAAGTAATTATTAATAGGTATGCGCTTATTGACATTTTGCTAATTGTTTTCTGGTGGTTTTTGTAATTTCTCTCAGTTTCCTCTCTTATTCTCTTCCTTGTGTTTGATGACTTTTTTAATGGTATGGTAATTTTTCTTTTTCTTTATTTTTGCGTGTATTTACTATAGGTGTTTGCTCTATGCTCACCATAAGGTTTATATATAACAACTTATCTCTATAACAGTTTAAGTTGATAACAAATTAAGTTTTGTCCCATTGTAAAGTGTAACATTATTATTCTCTCCCCCATATTTTATGTTTCTTATATAACATTTACATCTTTTAATTTTGTGCATCACTTAACTAATTCTTGTAATCATAGCTCTTTTTACAACTTTTATCTTTTAACCTTCATATTAATTTTATGTGATTAATTCACTACCTTTACCATATATTACCTTTCCAGCAAGATTAATTTTTTCAAATGTATTCTTGTTATTAATTAGCACCCTTTCTTTGCAGCTTAAAGAAGTTCATTTAATATTTCTTATAAGGCCAGTTTAGTAATGTTGGATTCTTTTAGCTTTTGCTTGTCTGGAAAACTCTTCTGAATGGTAACTTTTCCAGGTAAAATAGTATTGGTTGAAACTGTTTTTCTTTTCCCATTTTGAATACATGATGCCAATCTCTTTTAGCCTAAAAAGTTTCTGCTGAAAAATCTTCCAGTTTTATGGGTGTTCCCTTGTACATAACAAATGTTTCTCTTTCTGCTTTAAATGTTCTCTCCTTGTCTTTAACTTTTGACACTTTAATTATAATGTATTTTAGTGTGGCTCTCTTTGGGTTCATCTTATTTGGAATTTTCTGGGTTTTCTGTATTTGGATTTTGTCCTTTTACTCAAGATAGGGATATTTTTAGCCATTATTACTTCAAATTAAATTTTTGTCCCTTGTTCTCTCTTTTCATGTTCTGGAAGCCCTTTGATGTAAATATTAATTTGTTTGATGTTGTTCCATAAGTCCCTTAAGTTATATTCACTTTTTACTTCTTTCTTTATTTTATGCTCCTCTGATTGTGATTTCCCGTGCCTTGCCTTCAAGTTGACTAATTCTTTATTCTGCTTCATCTAGTCTCTTGTTGAACCCTTTAGTGTATTTTACATTTCAGTTATTGCATTCTTTAGCTCCCTCATTTCTATTTGCTAGTTTCTTATGTTTTCCATCTCTGTTGAACTTCTTACTTTGTTCATCCATTCTCCCCAGTTTGATGAGCATTTTTATGACCATTACTTCAAACTCTTTGTCAAATAAATTTCATTAAGGTTTTCCCCTGAAGTTTATCTTGTTCATTCACTTGGGATATATTCCTTTGTTTCTTCATTTTTGCTTGAATCTCTGTGTTGGTTTCTATACAGTAAGTGAAACAACCACCTCTCCCCAGTCTTGAAGGAGTGTAAGTCATTTAATTCTGCCCTACCCTTGGTTGTCTCTCAACACTTTGTGCTTGCCCAAGCAGCCTAATAAATTTTTAATAGCTCCTTGTAGTTTAGGGTGTGTCAAGACCTGTGAGTGTCCCAAAGGGGAGGATTTCATCACCCAGGTTCAGGCTGACTGCAAACCAGACCCACAGGCAGCATACTTTAAAAGTATGCAAATATATACTGTCCTGTGGGACTACAAGCATAAGCTCCACTGGCCACCAGAGCCAGGTGATCTGTAGGTGTTGGATGGCAGCCATAATAATTGGAGTTCCAGAGAAACACACAAACTCTTTCTGGAAAGTGCTGGTTTGGAACTTTTTAGACACTTGTTTCTGAATTCCTGATTGTTAGCCCAAGGACTCCTGTGATGGTTCAAGAACTAGTTATCAGTGCAGGATAGCCATACAGCAAAACAAACAAACAAACAAACAAACAAACCAACAAACAAAAACATTGCAAAACCAAAGAAGAAAATTGAATAAGAAATTGCTGTTACTCGGAGAAGAGGAGTGGCTACTAGAATCCCATGGTTGGTGAGCAAGGAATACTTGCCTCAAAGGGACCTGGTTCAGGAGATGACTTTTCTTTGGATGGAAGCAGCTTCAGAGAAGATCTTTTATCCTAGCCTTTGAGAAGGAATGAACAGATATAGAAATTAGAGGTCAGATGTCTATGTTGAACAGCTCCAAAACTTGCAGAAGATAAAAGGGAAGTTTGAAATTGCACTAGAAAACACAAAGATTCTGTCATGTGGAAATTTAAAGAGCAGAATAATATATTTTAGGTCAATGGAGCTAAAATGGCAGGAGGATTGGCATTGACATTAACCAAAAAGGACCAGGAATGGTCAGAAAAAATAGATCAGCTCAAAAAAGAAGTAATTTTTTGACAGTTTAAGGGGTTACAGTTCAAAATGGTTACACAGAAAGATCCTAAACTCACCTCTTCTCACAGACACAATGAGACTACAGCTACATATGGTACAATTTATTCTTTAAAAACCCTAAAGGCTGACTGAGTGATGACTGCAGATTAAAAAATGAGAAAAAACACACCTGAAGTGGGTAGGAGAGGTTAGGACACAATTTTGCCATCAACCTCACCCCTTGCTGAAATCCACAATCAGGAGGGAATTGAAAACCCAGAGCTTCTCCCTGAGGAGTAAAGTGTTTGAACACAGCATCGGGCACCTCAAATTTTAAGGCATGGGTTTACATTGGTGTTTTTTTTAAGAAAGAAAATGTAAATTTCATTTAATAAATTCTAGAGGCAAGCACAACCTAGAGTAGTTCTCCGGTTGAGACTAGTTACTGTGATGGTGTGACAAAAGATAAAACATCTCCATGGTAATTTAAACAGCTGTGGGCAGAAGCAGTGATGGAAATAAATAACTTAAACTCAATACAGATGTAAAAACAAATTACCATGTACTGTGATGTATTTAGTGTGATGGACGAGTAATTTGCTTTTATACTTTGCAACAACAATTCTGAACTCTAAAAAAGGCATACTGACCACAACTAAGCAGAATAGAGCTCAAAACTGCAGCCAGAGACTTTGGGGAAATTGATAAAGAAAATAAGTATTTATATCTGAGGAAATAATAATTGATGCCAATGATAATTAAACCATACTGCAGCCATATGATCTTTGAAAATATAAATCTGTTAATGTCACCACTTTGAATAAAACCCTTTATCTCTTCATATTGCTTCCAGATAGAACCAAAAATCTTTATCCTGTTCTTACCCACCTCTTTTCCTGGCTCTTTCTCCTCTTCAGTAACACTGAAAAGTCTTTTATTTGCTGAAAAGGAGCTAGTCTCCTCCAGCGACAATCTCTTCCTGCTGTTTGGAAACAGGAGAAGACCCTGGTTCTCTTGCCCACTTAACTCTTACTCATCCATCAGATTTCAGGTATCACTTCTCCAGGGAAGCCTTCTCTGGCGTCTAGTGCAGTTCAAGTCACCAGTTACAAACTCTCAAGGCAACCTGTACATTTCCTTTGTTGTATGATTATTTGATTGATGTGTTTACCCGTCTTGACTGTAAGCTATATGAGGGCAGGGACTGGATTGGATTTTGGCTAACATTGTACTCAAAGCTCTAGTATTTTACCTCTGACCCCATTCCATCTCTTACCCCTTCACAAATCCTGCCTGTTTTGAATACTGAATTTTGAGATTCCCATAGTACTGTCAGATGATAGCCACATCAGTTCCTCCCCTATACATAAAGCCAGAGATTGGAGATATGCATCAAACTCTGACAAATATTCTGTAACCAAGAAAAGGGAGGTGACACTTGAAAGGAACTTGGTAGCAATGCATGCAAAAGGCTGTACCTTTTCATAAACTGTCTCAGTTCAACTCATCAGAAGATAAGAAAATGAAAGTAGTAGAAGACCCCAAGTCCAAACTAAGAAAACTAGAGCATTTGAAAGCTTATAAGCTGCATTTTGGACTTTGCATGTGACATCACAATGAATTTACTGTATATAGTTGTCTATTTAAAAAATAAACATAAATAGAATAGTGTTAAGATTGGTACACAAAAATAGGAAATATTTCTCCATAATTAATATTCATTTTTTCTTGGTTTAGTAATAAGGACACCATTTGAAAGCAAAATGACACCATGATAGCCTCATTGAGCTTTCATTGGGGGAAAATAAAGTCTTATGGTTTAATTATCATTGGCATCAATTATTAGTCCCTCAGATGTAAATATTTTATCAATTTCCTCAAAGTCCCTGATAAAACAGAGATGAGAGATGATTACAATGCTTCATATCTCCAAGTATGGGAAACTTATGTAATGAGAATTTTTTTTATAGCTTACCAGACTGAAGGTAATCTAATTCAAATTTCTCATTAACAGGTTAGAAAATAATACTTGTATTTTGAATGCACAATATCAAGAATATAGATGATTTGTTTCATTTAGGTTGCCTGTTTGTATATACATATACACACATGGATATGTGAGATGGTACATAACTTACTAATTTATCAAAGATGCCTATACAGCCACCACCATTTTAAGAACCAGACATGACCTTATCTAAACAGGGTCTTACAACTAAGAAAATTAATTAAAAGAGAGGAAAGTTAAAGAGAATAATTGGAAATACAGACAACGTGGGAGTTCTGTGTAGTATGTTATTCATATTCTCCTAAAGAAATTTATCGTATTGTCTATGAAATCTGAGATTTAGTCAGGATATGCTAATGTTGTTATATTTGGATATTGATATAGTATATTTTATTATGATGAAACAAGAAACAGTTATATAAACTGAGAAAACAAGGAGTAAGTACAATTGTGTACTGACATCCAGGTGGGAATAGAAAAATGCTCTGGGTTTAGAAATAGCTACAGAGAGAATACAAATGATCTTGGATGTGTGATGTAGTTTGCTGACTACCAATTTATGACGAAAACCACAGCTGTACTAAAATTGACTACAGCGATACAATACATTGTACATAAAAAACGTTTTAAATCTCAGAAAAGAGTCATTGGATAATTTCAGTAAATAGTCTAGAGCTAAATTTGAAATTCCTACAAAATTATGACTGCAAAATATGTAAAAACTTAACAGAAAATTTTATTTGTTTATATTAAAATTTTTTCTTAAAGCCAATAAATATCCAAATATTAATTAAGGTAAGATAATGAAATACCTCCTGTTTTATATACAAATATATCCTAAAAATAAGGCTGAAAATGTTCACTTTGGTTGCTATGACATTTTTGGCTATTTATGGTGTAGCTATTATAAGTCTTCAGACATGTTTTTGTTGACACTTGTCAATATTTTTATATGTAAATATTTATAAATTTTTAAAAATAAGGTCTAATACTGGTTTAGGAGTAGGAAGAAGTGAGAGTAGTGTAAATTATAGCTCTAACGAGATCTCAAACATAAAATTATGGCATCAATATAAACAAATTATATTATAACTAGAGTCCTGGTGCATGAAATTTGTGCACTGGAGCTGGGTGGGAGGGTGGGGTCCCTCAGCCCAGCCTGTGCCCTCTTGCAGTCTGGGACCCCTTGGGGGATGTCTGGCAGTCGGACATCCCTCTCACAGTCCGGGATCCCTCTCACAGTCTGGGTCCCCTCACTCCTTACTGCCTGCCTGCTTGCTGCTCCTTACTACTTGGCTCGCTGCTCCTTAGCACTGCCACAGAGGTGGGAGAGGCTCCTCCACTGCCACTGCGCTCGCCAGCCGTGAGCCTGGCTTCTGGCTGAGCGGCGCTCCTCCTGTGGGAGTGCACTTATCACCAGGGGGCAGCTCCTGCATTGAGCATTTGCCCCCTGGTGGTCAGCGCCCATCATAGTGACCGGTTGTTCTGCTGTTCAGTCAATTTGCACATTAGGGTTTTATTATATAGGATATTTACTAAGAATTTATTTGCCAATCCAAGTAAGATTGAGATGTTACGTAAAAAAAAAAAAGGTAATCAATGTAATTAGACTTTATTTGGTGGAAACCTGGTATAAACTTGATTACAACTTGGATTAAAATAAGCATATTTTGAACTATTCTTTATGGGATTTGCATATAACTGAAGGGACAAGCTGCTATATTACATTATTATACAGTAGCCCAGAGTATGGGATCCAGATTCAGAATGCTTATTTGGGGCAAATAACTTGTCTTCTCTATGCTTCATTATTAAATTTACAGGATGGCAATGGAAATTAGATGACAATATATTTAAACATACTAGAACTAACCAGGCACATAGTACATTGCTCTGAAGTATTATCTGTCCTGCTACTACTGTTACCACTATTAATATTTATAATCTTTATAATATGTTAGGAATTGTGTAGAAGATGTAGATGTCTGAAGAAAGTTATAATATTCAGAGATGAAAAAAATAGAATCCATCGCTATAATTTTGAGACCTTAGTACTTGATGTTGATTCTTCATAAATAAATAAATAAATAAAATTAGTGGTTTGTTGTGAACAGCTAGAAACGAAAGTGATCATCAGGAGGCAATATAAATTTATTTTGAACATCATGTCAATCTAAATAAATTCCTTGTTTCAGAAATATTAGACTGATAATCTCCCTCCCCCCAAATATCATTAGGTACAGTGGATTCTGAGCTTTAATAATTAGATAAGCTCTTTCATCTTGTGACAAGATAGGAAAAAAGACAGATGCTTGAAGAATTAATTAGAAAAATAATCAATCTTATAACTTTAGCCAAAGGTCCAGATTAATGAATTAATGTAAACATAAATAAATATAACAGTTTGTTTCAGGGTCTAGCTTTGGCTGCCCCCCTGTGGAATGCATGTTATCAATTAATGTATTGAATAATTATAATAATAACAATAATAATGAATAACAATAACAACTTTAGAAGACTTTATTTCTATACTGTCAACCTCTTCCTTTTCTGTCTGACAAAAGTCCAATTTTCTTTAGCTATTAACTGTCTTTATAGCAGTCATGTGCCTTCAGGGAAAGACATCATCCTCAACCCCAGAATCATGACTGATTTATCAATCACTGTGTCCCTATACCATTTTGCCAATGATTGGTTTGGAAATGGGAATGAGAGAACATTTTGACCTATAATGAAAGTTGGCTGGGAAAGTTTCTGAGAGGCAAAGGATAATGTTATTTAAGGCCTTTGGACCTCACCATAAAGAAAAAATGGCTGACAATGCTGTCATATGGAGACCATGTAGGTAAAATGCCAACATGCCGAGGGATAGCATGGGAGGAAGAAAAGAAAGACCCCAATAATTGATAATGTCCTTGAGCCACTGAATAATCTAACCTTTGGACATATTTGTGAAGTAAAGCTTACCTACTGTGACAGCTGAAACAGGGTTCACCTTGTCTGTATCTTGCAACATAAAGCATATGAATGAGTGAATCATGTGTTCCAGGTACTGTGCTCCATGTCTTAAGCCCGCAATCCCAATTATTCATCTCAATAGCACCATGTACCTACATTTTACAGAGAAGTATATTGAGGCTCAGAGAGGTGATCTGCATCAATTTTACTGCAGTAAACTGCAGAGTTGAGATATATTCTTAGGTATAATTGACTTTCGCTGTCTAGTCTTTCCAGTTAAGATATGAAAGAATAATTGTAAAATTTTTTGAAGGATAGGAAATGCATTGAATGGCAGATTCAGATCCCAAGAACTTTGAAAACTAGGCTGTGTTGAAGCAGCTTTTGCCCCAAGGGCATTTTGCTGAACTAGGCAATCTTGAGTTTGAGATCTGATGACTATGTGAGGAACTATGTGTGAAGTCAAAGTTTAGGATTTAATAAAAAAGAGGGAGGTTAATGCAGGGATTCTGTCACCCCAAAGGACTACAACTTCAAGGTAACTGTGAACTAGAAAGAAGTTAAACTTTTATCTACCCAATCTCTCATTCCCAGGATCTTACAAGGAAACTTTCTCTGCAATTTAGCAAAGCAAGAGAAAAGAAATAAACTCCTTTAGAAAATATTGCCATATGTGGGGATTTTGAATTGAGTCTTTATTGCTTGGAGAATAAAAACAACAACAACAAAATAATTCTCCAACCACAAATAGTTTACCATGCAACTAATAGTCAAAAGAAAAGAGATGCAATTCTATTGCTATCAGACAAAATTGACTTTAGTGTATAAAAGAATTGCTAGAGATAGAGCCAGTCACTTCGTAGAGATAAAATTCAATTCTCAAGGAAGATACAGAAATTATATATGGATATCTAACAGCATAGCCTCAAAATAAACAAAAGGGTAATTTTTAAAACTACCACAGTAAATAAATCTCTAGTCACAATGGTAGATTTTAGCAGACATCTCACATTAATTGATAGAACAAAGAGACCAAAGAATGAGTTTGATATGGACAATTCCATGAGCATTCTTGACCTACTAGTAGACTCCCAAATTTAAGAATACATATACTTTTAAAGCATAAATAGAATTTTAAAAAATTGACTATGTTCTATAAAGAAAGTTTCAAAAAACTTAAAAGGACTGAAATGATGCACATGTTCTCTTACCAAAGTGCATTTAACTATAGAAAGCACAAAAAATTTAACAATAAAATATTTATAGGATAGGAAATTAGGAAACACAGTTATAAATGGTAATTATGATTAGAAATTAGAGAAAATTAGAGGACATTTAACTTAATAATGATAATATTAAATAGAATATCTAAGTGAATATAGCTAACTCAATAATTAGAAATTTGTAACCTTATATGTTGTTCATTTTAGAAAATAAGGCTAAAAATTAATATCAATCATGTTGTTGTAAAAGTTAGAAAAGTACAGAAAAATAAACTCAAAATTATATGAGAAATAATATAATAAAAAGAGCATAGATTAATGATCCAGAAAGCAAATACACAAGAAAAAGCAATAACAGAGATAAAAGTTGGTTGATTTGATGGTAAAGATCAATAGAATTGACTAACTCCTGGCAAGCTTAATCACAAAAAAGGAGGAAAGGCATACATAATCTCTATAAAGAATGAAAAAGGGAACATAAGTATAGGTGATGCAGACAGAAAATGGATAGATGGTATTATGATTAATTTATGTCAATAAATTTGAAAGTATGGAAAAATTCCTAGAGAAAATATAACTTTCCCAAAGTGAGTCAAGGTAAAACAGAAAATAGGAATTGTTCTATATAAATAAAATGAAACGAATAACCAAAAGATCTCTTAACAAAAAAACCTCAGATCCATATTACTTTACTAGTGACTTTTCCCAAGTAGTCAACAAGAAGTAATTCTTATGCAGACTTTTCCAGGGGCTACATTAGGAGGAAATGTTCTAATTTACTTGATAAGCTCATGAAGTTTTATAATCAAAATACCAGTTTTTCATGAAAAATTGGAACCTGGGTGTCCAATAATACTAATTCAATTCACATTATACATACAAATGATGCAAGTTAATTAAAAAATTAGCAAAATTTATGGGTACAAAATTAATACCCAACAATAAATTAATATACAATGCTATACCAGCCACAAACAAAAGATATAATTTTAGAATATAACATCCACAAAAGCAATAAAAATAGCAAGTACTTAGGAACAAGTTCAACAAAAGAACACAAGATCTCTGCATAAAATTATGGCATTTTTGAAGGTTATTAATTATGTAAATAAACAGATATATTATGATCAGAGATGAAAAAACTTAAGAGTATAAAGATGTCAGTTTTTTCCAAATTGATCCATAGATTTGATGCAATTCTCACTAAGGTCACTGTAGATTTGTTATTACTGCTGTTGTTGAATTTGAGGAGTTGATTCCAAAATTTTTATGGCAATGCAAAGAATAAAGACTTTCTTAAAGGAAAAGAACATGATTGTTGGTGAATGTGCTCTAATAGATATTATAGCTCCTAATAAAG
>NW_005871057.1:5722921-5744402 GCF_000147115.1 Myotis lucifugus | reverse complement strand
TTCTCAACTATTGATTCCAGAACAGGTCATTCTTTAATTCAATAATAGTCACCAAATTTTTTTCAATGTTGAAAGTAGGGTTTTCTCAATACCTGCATCTATTTGTCTATGATTTCTGGATAGCAAATGGAACATGTGACAGACTATTAAAATTTATTTTCTTAAACTAACCTGAAGAATTAATTTTAGTGGCATCAAGTTTTTATCTTTTCAGCTAGAAATTTTACATTTTCTTCTTGAATTACCTAAAATGCCTATGTATAAAGATGTGTCTCAGAAAATATTCAGCATAATATGTAATATCAGTGAAGAATCCAAAAATTTTGTAACTTATAAAAATCTTTAAATATGTATTCCAAACTCTCGAGATCCAATATTTACTAAGAATTAACAATGAGTCAACTCCTGTTTTATATTTTCAGAATACCATTGATTAATTAATCACAGGGTCTGACCTCAAGATGCTTATGAGTTAAAAGGGAAATGACAATTCATTGGGCCATTAACATACAGACTTATGTGTGATATGGTAGTTATGGGATGTTCAGAATTCTGTGGAACCCAGGGGCACCAATTTCAACCCTAATGGATCATGGGAGGTTTCCTAGAGGTGACAATTTATAATTTGATTTCTAATTAGGAGAAAGGCAAATGGTATTGGTGGAAGAGTTTTGGCAAAGGGAAGGACTTCAGCAGAGCTCTCAAGGTGCATTAAACATTTTATTTCCACCTGATTTGGAATTGTGCCCATGGAGAGATAAGTCACCTTGGGTCCCTCACAATTCTGTCTGTACATCTTGTGAGCAGACCATTGACTGCTATTTTTCCCAGACTCTCTCTTCAAAGATGTACTTATAGTGAACCGCTTTGCAAGATGGAGATAGTGGCTTCGTCTGGAGAAAAGGACAGGGATGTTTAGTGTTCATTATAGTAATGTCTCATTCTGGACCTAAGTCAGGGTTTCGCTTCTGTTTACTGCATTCCACTAGATGGGTAGGCATCATGTGGCCATCTTTGAATACTCCTTTGGGAACCCAAGCTCAGAGAACTAGCTCAAATGCTGTTACTCTCACTATTGCCATTTCTGTGAGTAATGAAGTTCTTTGTCTCTGATTAGAAGTCTTTTGTCTTATGTCAGTATTTATGAAACTGGCAGTCAAACTTGTTATCTTACAAGCAGGATAAATCTCAGGCCAGTAACAGTTAAAATATCTTTATAAAATAATTTAAAAATTTTCTTTCTATTCCCTCTTCAGAGATAGATAGATAAAAGAAAATAATTATGTAACTTTGTTAGTAAGTGAATGGTTGGTAATTGATTATATAATGACTAGAGGCCCGGTGCACAAATTCATGCATGGGTGGGGTCCCGCAGCCTGGCCAGCGATATGGGCCAATCAAGGCCATCTCCTCCAGTACTGATTGGGGCTGACCACCTGGGGGAGCGACTGTTGGAGGTTGGCCAGGGGGAAGGATGTGCGAGGTTGGCCAGCCACGGGAAGTTGGCTGTGGGAGCACACTGACCACCAAGGGGCAGCTCCTGCATTGAGCGTCTGCCCTCTGGTGGTCAGTGTGCATCATAGCAACTGGTCATTTGGTTGACTGGTCGTAACAGTTGCTTAGGCTTTTGTATATATAGATTATTGTGGCTAGAACATAATTTTATTTAGATAAACAAATACTATTAGTCAGGTGAAAACTGTTTATTCAAAGTTTAATAAATATATTTGTTGGAGTACTTACTCCTGAATCCTGCTCGACTATGCCAACTGTGGGGTCCTTCTCTGCCAGGAACTGAACCTCCATGGACGCCAGGTAGTGGATGAAGAAGACATGAGAAGTCATAGGCATATAGGAGAGGCTTTATCGTAGGCCAAGTAGCCATTGCTAGTAAAGAGCTATCAGACAAAACAGTTCTTCGAAGTAGCCTCACAAAGTAGCCGTACAAGGCAGCCCTTGCTAATACAGTAGCAAACACAGAAGCCATTGCAAACACAGCAGCAGCACAAAACCATCACATAAAGCAGTCCAGGCCTACATAAAAGCAGCCTAGCCAAGCAGCCTCGCAGTGCCTAGTCAGTAAAACACTTTTATACCAACTTAGACAAAAGAAGCTTCTTGCCAAATAATGACATCAGTATTTGGGTTATAGAAAGGTACACCTGTGTGGTGCATACAGTACAATCGCTGTGTCCTTGCTTTTGCACCTGCATATGGCAACTTGGCCTTGGCATCTTGGCCTTGAACATCTAGCATACTCTGGACAAGGCCCCCACAATATTCTTTGTTAGAATGCATTTTTTTTTCACAGAATGGAGTGTTTTTGGAAAAAGTAATGGGAGCTATTATGAAATAAATGGGAACAATTATTATTGCAATTGTAACAATTTTTTCCTGCTCTGATACTTTTAAAATGAATTATCAGACATATTGCCCATAAAAATACACAACAGAAGTGAGAATTATCATGGTAAACATGGCTAAAAGGCATTATTCATCTATTTATGTTTATTGTTCACCTTTTATGTGCCAAGCACAGTTCTAGACACGAGGATTACAGAAGTAACTAGTAGACAAAATCCTTGATCTTATGGAGCCATATTTTCATGGAAGGAGAAAGATAACAAATAAGAAGACAGATAATTGTACAATGTTTTCAGAGCATTAATTAGTGATTAATGCTATGAATAAAAATAAAACATGTTCAGGATATAGAGAATGACAATAGAGAAGTGCCATTTTTTTATTCCCACCTGAGACATGTTTCTATTGATTTTTAGACAGAGGGAGAGAAATATCCTTGTGAGAGAGAAATATCAATGTGAGAGAGAAACATCCATCTGTTGCCTCCAATGTGCTCAGATGGGGATCAAACCCACAACCTAGATATGTGCCCTGACTGGGAATCAAACCCACAACCTTTAGGTGTACAGGATGATTCTTCAACTAACTACACCATCCAGCTAGGACAAATGTGCCATTTTTTTAAAAAAAGAATGATGAGAAAGGATCTCTATGAGAAAGATTTGAGCAGACAGGTTAAAAAATGTGAGCAAACAAGTTCTGCCGCATTATGAGGAAGAAGGTTATAGGCTGAGGCAACAGGCACTGTAAAACTCTAAGGCAGAAGCTTGCTTGGTGTGTTTGAGGAGGAGCTAGGGCACTGAGTGAGAGTGGTAAGAAGTGTGTTCAAAGAGTAGTAGACATTATGGAAAGCCTCTGGACTTTGAATATACCCCCCTGAGTTAAAATCTTGGTTCTACCACTTACCAGCTAAGTGGCCCTAATTCATCAGAGACACCCTAAAATAGTGAGATCAGTCACAAAGGGTGAGATTTTTATAACGCACAAATCTGTCAAAAATTAGATTCCAAACTATATGAATGTTAGCTAAAAATGAAGATGAGAAAATAGAGACTTTGGTAGAGGAATGGCCAAATGGAATGAATAGGCATTTCCGAGGAAACAAACATCCAAAATGCACAAGAAGAGATCCTTAACTTCATTAATAACCATGGATACAAATTAAAAGTAGGACCTAATTGCATTTTTACTCATAGATCTGCAAAAATTTTAATGTTAAGTGATGGCAAGGATGTAGAATCATCTTATCTGTGAGAATAATAATCTGTGAAACTGATGACATTTTTTCAAAATAATTTGGCACTATTTAATATTATTAAAAACTAGAGGCCCGGTGTCATGCACTTGGGGTGGGGGGCGGTCCCTCAGCCCGGCCTGAGCCCTCTCACAGTCTGGGAGCCCTCGGAGGATGTCTGACTGACAGCTTAGACCCCTTCCGCCCATCAGCCGGACATTCTTAGTGCTGCCATGGAGGTGGGAGAGGCTCCCGACACCGCTGCTGCACTTGCCAGCTGTGAGCTGAGTGATGCTCCCCCTGTGGGAGTGCACTCACCACCAGGGGGCAGCTCCTGTTTTGAGCGTTTGCCCCCTGGTGGTCAGTGTGCATCATAGCAACCGGTCGTTCTACCATTCGGTTGATTTGCATATTAGCCTTTTATTATATAGGATGGCAATTCTCTGGGAACCAACAATTCCAGCTTAGAGAAAATCTTGTGCAAGTGCCAAAGTGTAGGAATGTTTACTCCAATAACAACAATAAAAACCCTAAACAACTCCAATGCTCACAGGTAGATATGTGTATAAGTAGATAGTGAAAATTAGTGTTAGTGAACCATGATACATACATCTTCATGAGTGAATCTGAAAATCATAATAATGAATACAAATAGGCATAGAAAAATATATATGGCTGATATGTTAATAAAGTTAAAAACTCTAAAAATATACAATGTATTTAGTGGTGTACACATTTATGGTAAAAGCAAATAAGTTATGAAAAACCTGATTCATTATAATGCCTAGTCTGATTAGGGTAGGAAGTGAGGCATGGTGGGGTAGGACACTTCAAAGGGAGCTGACATAACATTTTATTGCAAATGTTCTGTTTCTTAAAATTTGTGGTGTGTGTAAGGGGTTTTATTGGTTTTTATATATTCATATATACGTTATGCTTCTTCTGCATGTTTGAAATATTTCAGAGGAAAGTTATTAAAGAGTAAATGAGAAAAGAAAATGTGGAGGCACTGAATATAGGCAGGAGGGATTTTTCTCTAAAGTAGCTGGAGACACGGGAGGATAATAAAGATTTTAGAAGGAGTTTTTAATAATGTGAAGTTTCTTGGCTTATGACCAAGATGGTCATGGTGTTTCCCCTGGCTTCTTCCTGAGTCTAAGCCCCTAACCTCACTTTTCATAGAGCATTTACTTTAGAAAACTTGTGACTGTAAACTCTTTCTCTGCCCCTTTGAGATGCAAATCTTAATAAAAGTCTTTAGACATTTTTACAATTCAGGGATGTCTTTCTCAAGGCCTTGGGATGTATCCCTTTGAAATGTAACCAAGAAAGATAGTGCCCTACCTTCCTATTTCTGTGGGAGAGTGGGAACCTAACTTCAATGGGCTACTTGCTCCCAGTTGTAAAATTACCTCCTGTTGGGAAGATAAGAGAAAGTTTACTTTTCCTTTGGATGAGGCCAATTAGCATACCCAGATGGCCATAAATCCCTTCACCCCAGCTCTTCAAAACCCTACCACCCATTGTTCCAGGGAGTTAAGTTCAGACTAATGTCTCTTCCCACTATTGTAAGAGTCCCCTCGCCCCCAACTCAGCGCCCTAAATCAAAACGGGTGATAGAGGCCTGGGAAGAGTGTGGAGAACATCTGCTCTAATAAGTAGAAAGCTGAAAAAAGACAAAAAAAAAATTGGCTTCAGGTGGGTGCAGGTAAGCTGATAGATTTGGTGGAAGGAGACTATGAAAGTTATATTTTGATTATAGTTTTTTAAAAGTAAAATAAGCAGGTATCTTTAGGGGGAAAATGGAGAGGGAGGGAGTAT
The DNA here is from genome assembly GCF_000147115.1 of Myotis lucifugus. Classification (NCBI taxonomy): domain Eukaryota; kingdom Metazoa; phylum Chordata; class Mammalia; order Chiroptera; family Vespertilionidae; genus Myotis; species Myotis lucifugus. Next base: position 5,738,983 of record NW_005871057.1, on the reverse strand, counting down.
TGGCACTTTTAGGGCCGAGGAGAGCAATGACACTGGGGAATGAGAGATTGATAGCCAAGGAAATAAAGTAGGAGCTGTTGAATTCTGCAAAATATCACCAGACAACTAAGTTGTTAATAGAGAAAGGGTAAGTTTACTAGAACTTTCTCCAGTGAAGAAGTATGCCACCTTGACATAGTAATGTCAATATTATAGAAAGGAAAGGTCAGAAATGAACTAGTTATAGCTCTTAGCTGCGTAAGCGGAAGTTGTTTAGGGTGGGTCATTAAAATGGGGAGCTAATTAGCTTTAAGCCAAGTTAATAATATAATAGTTTAGGATAGGCGGACATAGAGAAACACAGGTCATGCAGTGAAGTCTTAATAAGTAAACTATGGTTGATGAGAAGCTATAATTTTAAAATTTAAACATGTGCATGAAAGGCAGAATAAAGAAAGACAGGATGGGAGTAAAAGAGAGAGGGACAAAGGAAGGGAAGAAGGAAAAATAGAAGAAAAGAATATATCCTTAACAATTAGAGAACTTATCAAGTAGATGTCCTAGCATAGTGTCCAGTACATAAAACTTAGCTGCCTACTATATTAAAGCAGACATATTAAAGGCATTTAATAAATTTCAAAGAGATTTGCAATCATAATGGTTACAAATTTAGCTATTAATCAACTCACCAATGACTACTCCAGAGGCATAATTACAATAAATTTCAGTAAATTGTATTATCTAGCATGGTTGGAAATTAAATGCTTTGGGCCGCTAGTCAGTTATTCTGGTTATGTTATAAACTGTATAATTCTTTCCATTTTAAGAATAAATGACCTTTAAAAGAATTTAAATTGTTTTACAATAAAGAAAACTGAAATTCTTGAAGTGAGTCATATTGTTATAATAAATATCTTTCAGGGTAATGTTACCAGCTAGATAAACCTTAAAAAATAAACGCCAGAGAAACCAAAACCTACTGTAGCCCTTTTTGGAAAATTAATTTCTTGTTCTACAAAGTGTCGTTTGACCTTGGAGATGCCACAGGAACTTCTATATTTAGATATAACCTTCCTAGAAATAAAATGTAGGGGGTAAGTGGAATTTGTTATGTATTACTTTCAAAAAATACTGATGAGAAGTAATCTGCTTTAGTCATCTTGGTTGGGCTTTATGGGGGATATCCTTGAATAAAATGCAAATAACTTACTCAGCAGCAGATAATTGTCAGAGTGGGATGGCTCACAGAACATCTGAGAAAACGGTGTCCTTGATGAAAGCATTGCAGGATTTCTCTGCAAGACAGGGCTTATGGTCATAAAGCTGCTTTCTTGACAGTTTTAGGTTTTCTTCAACTAACTTAATGCTCACAGGTCTTTTAGTAGGGGTGTTATAAGTGCAAGGTTTTTCTGTCAATTGTTTCCATGGCAGACAATCTAAAAACTTTCATTTTAATCTAAGCCCTGCAGCTATATATTTACTGGCAAGCTTGCAAGCTCTCTCTCTTTTTTTTTAATCTGAAAGAAACAGCATGAGGTTCTTTAGGTTAATTCCAATTCCAAACACACCACATCAGTACACCTGACGTGCTTTGCTTCTATGGTAACCCACAGTCCTGAAGTGTCCAGATGATATTTATCGTGCTCATTTCTCACTTGGTGTACAGGAGGAAGCTCGCGCAGCCTCCTAAGAGTAAAGATGATGGGGCTGGGCCAGAGTGGGCGTGGGAGGACTAGAGATAGATTGTCTGGCTTTCAATTTCCTCACTTCTCTTCCCTCCTCCAAATTGACTCTGTCTGATGAGAAGCATTTTTCTTAATGCCATAAAGATGGATCTCAATTATCTACGATAATTGAGTTCAGAGTCAGAAAAAAATGAAATCCACTGCTAATCAGAAACACTAATTTAATTATAAGTTTCAATTTCCCCTCCCAACAGTACGTAACAAATTTGCTGCAAAGAAACTAAGTGGAATTACATCCCTTTCCCACTTTCCTTTTTTCAGTTTGTGATAGAAGTGCCAAAGTAAATAAGGAGGGAGTTTTCTGGATAATTCCCAAATTAGATAATCAAGTTCTGAATGGCCTAGATTGAGAAAAAGTCAAATAAATTTTCTACATCAAAATATATGTGTATTTTGTTTTATTAATATATTTTCTCATCATGAACTCTGTTCTTTGTATTACACATTTTGTGTTCATCAATTTGGTGTGTGTGTGTGTCTAAGTGAGGAATTGACAATGGTTAGTGTATGATTTGGTAATGCTACAACTTGTAATGACCTAATGCTTAGAGCATTTCTTTGCTCATATTTTTATGTGGATGAAATATTCCTGATGTTTTTAGTTTATCAAAAAACAAATAGAGCTGTGACTTTATATTGCATTTTGTTACTGAATTCATCTCTCATGTTCTGTTATGGTTCCAATAGTTACAGTCTGGTTTCTCTATGAGTTGGGGGCCTAACATTGAGGCATTGCCTCCTGTCTCTTTCTGATTTTACATTTAATGCTATAAATAGAAAATAAGTAATAAACTCAGTTTCTACACCTACTGGTTGAGAAAAAAATTGTATTTAACTCTGTTTCCAATTCTCTTTAAAACTGTTAGAGATTTATTATCATCCCCCAAGTTGTCTTTTTTATAATTGCAAGTAAATGCAAACATATAAACTCTATATTTCTTAGAGAACTCTTCACAACCTTGTTTATCAAAGCATCTCTGGAGATTAAAATTGCTACATTAGAACTTATTAGAAAGTAGAATTTTATTTTTAAAACTTCAACTGTAACAGTGATTTGTTTGTACTCTGAAAAGAGTACTACATGGGTAGAAAATCCTTATTACCATGTTTCTGTTATGGACCAATATTTAAAAACAAAACAATACTTGATTTGCTCATATTTTTCAGATGCTCATTCTTTTCAGAAATATTGATTTATTGATGTGTGTGAAAGTTAATTATACATCACATTGTCCACACACACACAAAAAATTATACATGAGGGCCATAGGTCATGCACATAAATAACTAATATCACATAGATACAATTATTTCTCTTACAATTTTATGAGAGATAGCAGTTGAGTTGAGCTTTGAAAATAAAATTAAAACCTAGAAGCATAAAGATAGAAGAAAAGACAGTTACTTGACCTGTGGTTCTCTTTTATCTATCTATCTATCTATCTATCTATCTATCTATCATCTATCATCTATATCATCTATCTATCTATCTATCTATCTATCTATCTATCTATTATCTATCATTTCTAAAGTTGCATTGCATGGATTAGGAACTTCAGTTTAATTTTACAAATGTTTTAAAAAATATACTGGCTTGAAATGACAAATAGAAAAGCTTCTCTTGTCTCTTATCTCTCCTTACACATGTGGATGTGTGATCCATCTTTGTTTGAGTGATGGCAATATCAGGAAAGCCTTTGCCTCCAAGCATTTGTTGCTTAATTTATAACTCTTGGGGATGCTTAATCTATAGGGTTCCCTTCTACTCTGCATATGCTGAGAGATCAAATGTTGTGGAGCCCAGGATCATCTACTTGCTGCCTGTCTCCCCTGACATTAACTGCTGCCAGTGCTTTGGCAGGGGGATATACATTTCTGTCACCTGAATCTTAACCTGAAATATGTGCTTCCGTGAAAAAGAAATGTATGGAGGCTTTCTGGAGTCGAACCAATGCTATTAGTTTTAGTTTTAGGCCCATTGTAGTGAAATTGGCTTTTGTCAGGTGGAGACAAAGTTATAACATGAATTCTCCTGGGAAGTGAAGGTTCAAATAATCATGCTATAAGCAAACTTTAGGAAAATACTTATATTCACAAATGGTGGGCTTCATATATTTGTCAAAAATATTGGGTTTTGATAAAGCTTACTTGTATGATATTTTGCTCAGAATAAAGAACGTACCCTGAACAGTTGTGGAATGTCTACATATAAACCATGAGCATCTCTTTTCAGCTCTGCCGGAGACTTGTGCTGAGTAGATAAAGAAGACAAAGATATTTATTTATTGTGATAGCTGTTTTAGCAGCCTCAAGGTTGATGTAGCACTGGCGTGTTTTCCCCCCTTTCCTCTATGTGTGACTCAATATATTTCTTTCTCGAGACTCACACAGAACTATAAAGGATGAATAATACATGTAAAATGTGTTTATAATTTCTTCCTTTAGGACAATTACTTTCATTAATTATTAAAAACTGATAATAATGTTGATTATCTGAAAATGAGCTAAGAAAATGAGAAACTTGGTAGATACATATGCAATTTATGTATTAAAAGAGATTAGTATAAATCAAGGAGGAATTTAAAGGATTTAAAAAGGGCTTCAGGGCTTATCTAATAATTATAGTGAGCCTTTGATGTTTGAGATGGGGCTGCTATCAGAGCAGGCTGTAGGATAGGATATAAGTAATGTGAGCTAGACTACTGGTGAGGAATAAGGTGAGCCAGACAAGAAATGATGAAATGATGAAATGATCACTACAGTAACATCATGAACCATGTGGGGATGTGGCCATGCCTGAGTTTCTGGAAGATTAAGAAGGTTATGGGGGTGGGCGGAAGATGGCCCAAAGCAAAATGATTTAGCCTTGAAAGCGCTTGTGGACAAAAACAAAAAGGTGGGAGTCTGAGGGAAACTATTTTCAGTATAAGGTAGTGTCACACAGGAGGCAGTATTGCAAGAGCGATGCAGTAGAAACAACAAAATAAGAGCTGGAATGGAAAAAATTTTTTACTAATAAAGACTAGTAATGAAAAAATTAGCCCCTTAAAGATCGATGGATATGTAAATGTAATAAGCATAGAGTAGGATACACAGTAAACTTTCAACACATAATTTGAAGTTGAATCTGAACTTCAAAAGGATTCTAGCAATCTGTAGCAGACAACTTGCAAGGATTACTGTTGTATTAAATAAAAGGACAATGAGAAAATATGTGATAATATTAGAGGATCAAGAAAGAATTTGTTTCCAGTCACAACTACCTAGACCTAGGTCTTCTGAGAATGTTTTGTTATTAAACAATTTTGGGAATCCTTTTAATAAATTAATTTCATTTGTGACAAATTATTATGCAGTATTGCATATATAAACCTTTCCCCATATTTCTATTTTTTTCCAAAATAACTTTTCTTACAGTTTCCAAAGTCCTCTTTAAAGAACTCTATATGTGTTGAAAATTGGATAATCCTAAAATAGTATGCTAGATGTACCGGTTAATAATGGAGGATTTTGTAATCAAAGAAAACACGATAATTTCAAGAGAAACATCAGAAGTGCTTTATTCAAAGTAATGTCCATCGCTAGCTACACATTTCCCCATCTTTCAGGTAATTTGTGGATACTGTCTCAATAGAACTTTTCTTGTTTTGAGGCAAACCATTCTGAGAACTAATTTTCCACTTCTTCATATGTTTTGAAGTGCTGCTCAGAAAGTACGTGTGCCATTGATTGGAACAAGTCGTAATCTGAAGGAGGAAGGTCTGGTGAATACAGCGGGTGGGTTAATACTTCCCAGGCAAGATCTTTTAACATGCCTTTAACTGGTTTTGAAGTATGTGATGGTGCATTATCATGAAGCAAAATTACTTTGCCGTGTCTTATGGCACATTCTAGTCATTTCATAATCAAAGCATGGTTCAAATGGACTATTTGTTGTCGGTAGCCTATGATCAATATTAACGGTTTCACCTGGTTTTAGAAGCTCATAACACACCGCACCTTCCTGATCCCACCAAACGCAGAGCATTGTCTTCTTTCTGAAGTGATTTGGCCTTGCAGTCGATGTTGATAGTTGACCTGGATCAACCCATTATTTTGTGCGTGTGGGATTCTCAAAATAAATCCACTTTTTATCGCCAGTCGCAATTCGATGCAAAAAAGACTTTCTTTCATGATGTTGAAGCAACATTTTACTGATGAGTTTTCAGCTTTCCATTTGTCTTTTGTTCAGTTGATGTAGCACCCATTTTCCTTCCATTAAAATCTTTCCCATTGCTTGTAAATGATCAGAAATTGTTTGCTGAGCAATGTTTAATCTTTCTGCAAGTTGTTTTTGAGTTTGACATGCATCCTCATCCAATAATGCTTGTACTTGTTGGTCTTCAAACATTTTGGTTGACCTGGACGTTCTTAGTCTTTCACATCGAAACCATCACTTTTAGAGCATTTAAACCAGCGTTCCCAAGTACTTGAGATGGAGCATGTTTACCATAAACTTCGCGAAGTATATGATAACTTTTTCTTCAAAATAAAGTAATTAATTAAAACTTCCCACAAATGCTCTTCTTTTTTGCATTAAATTCGACATTTTTAAGCATAAAACTATCTATGATGTTAACACCTTCATCAAATTTGACATGAAGTTTTGAAGCTTGCTGTCAATACAACAAAATAGCATACATATCAAATTGCATATACTAGTACAGAGCCATTCAGTCATTTATTTATTCAGTAATTATTTATTAAGTATCTTTTAAATGTCAGCCATTATAAAACTTGCTTGTGCCCTCGACTTGTTCACGAAGGGAAATTCAAATTTAGGAACAGATAACAGTACACCCTGAAAGCTCTGGAAGCAGGGACGCAACTAATCCTCCCTGGAAGAGACACTTAACATTTGAGTTGGAGTTTGCAGAAAGATGGTGGGGGAAACGTGATTAATTTAAAGAGTCAGGGAGTAAAAAAAAAAAAGCGTTGATATTTGAGGAAACGGTGAGAAAAAAAATGCTGTGGCTGGAGCATAGCATCCAGGAAGATGAGATGCATTGGCATCAGATTCTGAAGCCCCTGAGATGTTAAGCTAGGAAGTTTAGGTCTCATTCTTTCCCATCTGTCAATCCAACAGATGTTTGAACTATGGAAGTGTCTTAATCTGAAATGCATTCTAGAATGTGAACTCCAGCAGCAGGTGGAAGGTAGATTGATGGTAGGAAAGACTAGGTTTAGGGGAGAAAACAGAGACAGTTATTGCAGTTTTACAACCAAGAGCTAAGTTCTTGTACATAAGGGCAGTGAGAATGGAAAAGAGAAACCGATTCAAAAGTATTCCCTTAGTAAAATCCATGAAATTTGTGTGTAGATATGGAAGGAAAGGGTGAAGGGGTAATTGAGAATGGTTAGAAAGTATTTACTCTGAGAGCTAACTCAATGGTGATATAAATGAAGATTAAGAATAGAAGAGGCTTTTTAAGGTGGGAGGCAGATAACATTCTGAATTAGCCATGCCAGACCACTGCTTAGCTTAAAAAAAAATTGTCCAATTGGCACTCAAACAGGGACTAACACTGGCAGAGTACTGCTTGGTAAGCCAGACTTAAATGTAAAATTGAAATCACACATTAGAGATATGTTCAACTACTTATGCTTTGGCACCAGTGGCAAGTAACTTTCTTATGCAGTGGTATGAGCAATGGCAGCATCTCTTGTTTCCATATTTTTTCTTTAATGTTTTCCCATGCATGGCAAGTTTTCCATATGCTCTGCTGGGTAGACTCTTGTTGCCATATGGCAGCATGTAATATGAGAAAAAAAATCATGAAGAACTTGCTTCTAATTGTCTAAAGGGATTGCCCCTGGAAAAATCTTAATTCCATGCTGGGTTGCAGAACTATTCATATTAGGCAGAACATCTGGGTTAAGAAGTTGGCCAATGCAGTTACCATTATAGTGTGGATGCTGAAGATTTAGTAAGTTTCTATATTTCTTATAAAAACAGACACATTCAACACAAAATCAAAACAAAATTGGTCACAGCTTGATACCTTTAGGGGAAAGAATTTTACCCCTGCCATCGGGGAAAGGTTGGAAATGAAGTAAAGTGGCTGTTTTTGCTGATTTATCTCATAGAATTGAGGATCTGTCGTCTCTCAACTTAGCAAACATTTTTATGAACATTTAGGTATTTGGAGTATTAAAAAAATGGTCTCAGGACACTGTGAGTAGCACAGTATTGTGGTATCAGACAAATCATTTTTGTCTGAAGCCTGGTGTAGTGGCTGTGTTCTTTACCTCCTTGAGCACCACTATCCATATCTCTAAAATGGAGATAATAATGCCTATCTTTATGAGCTATCACAAATAGTAGAAACTATTAGCCCGGTGCATGAAATTCGTGCACATTAAAAGGGAATTAATTGCCCTAACCGATTTGGCTCAATAGATAGAGCATTGGCCTGTGGACTCAAGGGTCCCGGGTTCGATTCCTGTCAAGGGCATGTACCTTGATTGTGGGCACATCCCCAGTGGGGAGTGTGCAGGAGGCAGCTGATCGATGTTTCTCTCTCATCAATGTTTCTAACTCTCTATCTCTCTCCCCTCCTCTCTGTAAAATATCAATCCTATTTAATAAAAGAGAAACATGGTAATTAGCCATACCTCCGCTACCCTTCCCATTGGCTAATCAGGGCGATATGCAAATTAACTGCCAGCCAAGATGGCGGCCGGCAGCCAGGCAGCTTCAAGCGAACAGGAGGCTTGCTTGCTTCAGTGACGGAGGACTCCAACGTTTCCCACCTGCGGCTGCCGGCCTCTGAGCTTGCAGTTTGAAACATTGTTACAAATATAGAAGCTAAACAAAACCCCAGAAACCTGCTTTCAGCCAGCCAGGATCTCAGAGCTGGAGTTGAAACAGTGTATCGATTATAGAACCCAAACAAACCAGATACCTGCTTTCAGCAGCCGAGGCCTAAGAGTTGGAGCCAAGCCTCAGAGCTAAAGCTGGCCCAGAATAAAAAAAAATAAAAAAAATAAGGAGCGGTTGGGAGCTTCAGTCACCCGCCAGCCTGAAAACAGCCCTCAGCCCCTCACCCAGACTGGCCAGGCACCCCAGTGGGGACCCCCACCCTGAAGGGGGTGTGACCAGCTGCAAACAGCCATCATCCCCTCATCCAGGCTGGCCAGGCACCCCAGTGGGGACCCCCACCCTGATCCAGGACACCCTTCAGGGCAAACCAGCCGGCCCCCACCCGTGCACCAGGCTTCAATCCTATATAGTAAAAGGGTAATATGCCTCCCAGCACTGGAATCAGCGAAGCCGCGAGGCCTCCCGGCACCGGGATCAGCGTGACAGGGGGCAGTGACCAAACCCCCTGATCGCCCTGCGGCTTTGTGTGTGACAGGGGGCGGGGCCACAACCTCCCTATCTGCCCTGCTCTGTTCGTGACGGGGAAGGCGCCCCAACCCCCTGATCAGCCCTGCTCTGTGCCTGATAGGGGGGAGCTCCCCAACCCCCTGATCACCCTGCGGCTCTGTGTGTGACAGGGTGCAGTGCCCCAACACCCCCCCCCCACGGGCCCTGCTCTGTGTGTGACGGGGTAGAGCCATAACCTCCCCATCAGCCCTGCCCTGAGTGTGACAGTGGCGGTGCCCCAACCCCTTGATCGGCCCTGCTCTGTGGGTGATAGAGGGCAGTGCCCCAACCCCCTTATCCACCCTGCTCTGTTTGTGACGGGGGGAGCTCCTCAACCCCCTGATGGGCCCTGCTCTGTGTGTGACAGAGGGGAGCTCCCCAACCCCCTGATGGGCCCTGCTCTGTGTGTGACAGGGTACGGAGCCCCAACCCCCCTGATGGGCCCTGCTCTGTGCGTGACAGGGGGTGGCAACGCAATCTCCCCATTGACCCTGCCTTGAGTGTGACAGAGGGCAGTGCCCCAACCCCCCAATCGGCTCTACCCTGAGCATGACTAGGGGTGGCATCGCAACCTCCCGATCCACCCTGCTCTGTGCATGACAGGGGGCGGCACCCCAACTTCCCAATCGGCCCTGCTCTGAGCCCGACCAGGGGCTGCACCTGGGGATTGGGCCTGCCCTCTGCCACCCGGGAGCAGGCCTAAGCCAGCAGGTCGTTATCTCCCGAGGGGTCCCAGACTGCAAGAGGGCACAGGCCGGGCTGAGGGACCCCCCCTCCCCCCCGAGTGCACAAATTTTTGTGCACCGGGCCTCTAGTAAAATATATATTTTTTAAATGGAATTAATTAGCAGAGATATTTTAATATTTCTATTTTCCCTTTCTCTATAATAGAAGTGTGAGGGATGAAAGGAAATTAGTAAAATGTATATGAAAATAATATATAAATTTATTAATAAATAAACAGTAACAAAAGGATATAACAACAGAGGCATGATATAAAAATGACAAAAACATGATATGAAAACAACAAAAACATGATATAAAAACAACAGTGATGCAAACAATGACTGATAAAGTGATTAAACTTATTCTAATATCTCCCTGTACACCACATTAAGAGTGAAAACACTTTCAGAGTGCTTGACTAATTTCTCTCGTGATGAAGTATTTAGAACTTTAACTGTAACCTCACATGCTCTTCAAACTCGAGAGAAAGCAACATATAACTGACCATGTGCAAAAACGGGTTCAGGTAGGAATATGCCTACTTTGTCTAGAGTTTGTCCTTGTGATTTATTAATAGTCATCAAAAATGCTGGCATCACGGGAAACCGTCGTTGAATCAATTTAAATGGGAGGCCAGTGTCAGATGGGGACAAATTAATTCTTGGAATCAGAACAGCCTCTCCCTCTCCAGATCCTGTTAATACTTCAGCTTTGATAATGTTAGGTCATAATCTTTTGATAATAAATCTGGTACCATTACAAAGACCCCATTTACTATTGAGATTTCTCAATAGCATGATGATTGCACCCACTTTCAATTTTAATTTATGACACGGCATTCCCAAAGGAGTAATACTATTAAGAAATTCGATGGGAAAATTTTCCTTTTCGGCATCATCTGTGGAATCAATGGAATCATCACTCAAATATGTGTGAAAATCTCCATTGAATATATCTATATATATAGATAGATAGATATATTTTAAACTTCATTATTGAAAGTATTTCATAGATCCTCCCACATTAACCTATATTTAATATAAATTTAGAAAATTTCAAAAGTGCTATTTTCATTAAATTTGAGATCTATGTTATGTTTATTCAAGTAGTTTAAAACACAGACATTGTGCAATCATTAAAATGTTTCTTTTTAAATTAAAGTATTTTATAATTAAATTTATAATTAAATTTATTGTGGTGAAATTATATAGGTTTCAAATGTATGATTCCATAATACATCATCTGTATATTGCTTAGTGTGTACCACCCAAAGTCAAATCTCCTTCTGTCATCATATATTTAACCCCTTTACCCTTTGTTAACTCCCTTTCAGATTCCTTTTCCAGTAATGACCATACTGTTGTCTGTGTCTATGAATTTTTATTTGTCTGGCTTGTTTGTGCATTTGTTGCTTTCAGTTTTATATCCCACATAGTGAAATAATATGGTTCTTTACTTTCTGATTTATTTCACTTAGCATAATATTTTCAAGACCCATCCATGCTGTCACAAATGATGGTATTTCATCTTTTCTTATGGCTGAGTAGTATTCCATTATGTATATGTATATATGTAACACATCTTATTTATACAATCATTTATCAAAGAACACTTCAGTTGTTTCCATGTCTTGACTACTGTAAATAATGCTGCAATGATGTAGTTGAATTACAATGACCTGTCACGGAGCTGCCATACATGAGTGGGTCCTTAAAGAAAAATGCCGTGATAAAATGAGATAAAAAGCGTGGACATCGGGTTTTTTTTGTGTGTGTGTGTGTGTGTGTGTGTGTGTGTGTGTTAATCTTCACCAGAGGATATTTTTTCCATTGCTTTACAGAGAGAGTGGGAGGGCGGGAGGGACACAGAGAGAGACAGAGAGAGGAGATATATCTACCAGTTGTGTCCCACACATGCCCTGACCAGGAGGTGGGGAGTGAACCCACAATCCAGGCACATGCTCTTGACCAGGAATTGAACCCAGGACCCTTCGGTGCTTGGGCTGATGCTCTAATCACTGAACCACACCAGTAAAGGCATGGACATCAGTATTGTAATGCACAGATATGACATATTGGGTGAGAAACTGCCACTTGAGCTGCTTGAGAAAATACATGTGCAGGTTTAGTCTCCACAAAAGAGCAATAACTTTGACTTGTTTCCATGTTAAAAAACAAGTTGCTTTCTAGTTTCTTGTAAACATTGCTGAAATGCTTTACTGTATAGTATCTACCTCACTAGTATTTCAGATTTTTCAAGAACGTTTATCCTATAGTCCTCCATCTCTTTCTGGGAAAAGTAACTCATTCATTCACAAGATTGATGCATTTGGTTGGTCTAGTCATGTTTATAATCTCTGTGTGCCATGCATATAGCAATTCCTAAATTAATATTTGTTGAATGCATAATAATAATCCTATATAATAAAAGCCTAATATGCAAATTGTCCCCTCGGGCGTTCAACTGACCAGGAGTTTGATTGCTCGCTATGATGTGTACTGACCACCAGGGGGCGGCGCAGAATGAAGGAAGGCCCTGGCCAGCAGCTGCAGCTGGGGGAAGGAAGGCCCCGATCAGCCCTGATTGCCAGCCAGGCCTAGGGACCCTACCTGTGCATGAATTTCGTGCACCGGGCCTATAGTAATCTATAATAATAAAAGCGTAATATCCTAATTAGACCGAACAGCCGAACAACCTTCTGGACAAAGCTGGGGCTGCGAAGGCCGAGACAGCTGCTATGGCTGTGAGGGCCGAGCCCCTTGCACGAATTTCATGCATTGGGCTTCTAGTAATAATAATAATCCTACAATGACCATAGAGGTACATATGTCTTTCCCAACAAATGTTTTCAAATGTTTCAGGTAGATATCCAGTCATGTGGTAGCCCTATTCTTAACTTTTTGAGGAATCTACAGTTTTCCATAGTGGCTGTACCAATTTACAGTCGCACCAAAAGTGTATGTGGGCCAATTGTACAGTCCTGAATCGTTCAGTGCAATGATTAAGGCTGTTGGAACCCATGAGTGTGAGAGAAGCTACATCTCATTTTAAAGGATTCCTGATTCCTGCTCTCAAAGAATTAAACCAACAATGTCATGCTCTATGCAAGTATAGTTAGAGTTGTGCTTGGGGTTCTATGGAAATAAAGAGGAGGTACATAGTCAAATTAAAAAAACAACAACACCTCAATGACAGAGCATAATGAAGCATTGGATTCCATTGATGGTCACAAATACCCAAAGAACCAAGAGAGAATGAGTTCTGTAGCTTCATAAATAGAAGACAATGAAAGAATTTTCAACTATTAGAATATTTTGCTTATTTTTACTTAATAGTACAAATAAGTAATTTCTCTTTTTTATCAATAATAGTTGGATTTTATTGTTTAGACACACATCAAGTATCAACCTAATTTTCAAACTAATTTCTTTTATACATTTCTAGAACAAATTTATGCTTTCATTGCTTTTCAAAATGTATGAAAAAAAGATATAAGCTGATATTGAATAGGTAACGATGCTATACACTACTGAAGAACAACTATGTGAAATGCATATGAACTTAATCATGTAGGTTAAGAGAACAGGCGAAATATCAGCCTTGTGTGCTCATCATGCGCTTCTACTCACTGTATTGGTGTAATAAACCACAGGCAAATCAGACCTGCAAACAATGCATGGATATTAAAATTACTCCATCTGTCATCCACTTTTGTTGACCAAGTAACAACTTATGTTCATAAAATGTTCTACTTTTACATATCTGACCTCTTGCCAAAGCCTATTTATTTTATTTCACAGCATTTCAAAAAAAAAAAAGAGAGAGAACAACAAAAAAAGAACAGCTTTTCCTCTGCATTTCTGTATCCCTATTCGTTATCTAGCTACAGTAATTTCTGGCATAAAGTTTCCAATCACTGAGTGACCTTTAAAAATGCAAATTTTATCATGTCTTCTGCCTGCTTAAAGCTCTTTACTGACTTCTCATTGCTCTTAGGGTGAAGTAAATAATCCTTTTTGTGGCTTCCATGCCCTGTCTCTGTGGTCCCTGTTCACCTCACTAGTCTTATCTGTCACATTCTCACTCTCAGCAACTCAGGCTGCTCATATTCACTCCCACCTCCACTAGTGATCTCTTGTTTCACGCTCTCGCATTCCTTTGCTTGATTGAAGGGACAAAACCCAACTTGAACTAATTGAAGGAGAGAAAATATTAAAAGATGTTAGGATATGCGCAGAATTATTGGGAGTGCCCTAGAGAGCAAAACATGTGGCCATAAAGCCAGGAACCACTTCCCAAATCACTCCAGACCCATGGCAATGCAGACATCATGGTCCTCAATGCCAAGCCCCATATGTGGCTATTTATCCTGCCAAGCCTGTTGCCCAAGCAACCCATTATTGCTGCATCAGCTGACACCTACAGCAAACATCTCCATTCCCTGCTCATTCTGAATCACTTGTTCCTAATTCAGTCTTTTGTATTTATGTCTTTAAGGTACAGCCTACACAAATGTGGCCTTATTTTAACTGCAAAGAACGTTGGGCAAATGAGTAGGTGCTATTTTTAGCTTCTTTACACTGGTATGGACTCTGTCTCTACCAAAACTCATTCAGTGGTGAAATTACCAAATAAAGAAAAGGGATTTGGCTGCTGTCTGGCCAAATAACAATGTTAGTTAATTTCTACTTATTCTCCAGGCACTCAGCTAAATTGTAACTCCAAAGGTGTCTCTATGGATCACTCCCTCTTGCTCGTCCAGGTCAGGCCTTTTAGTAATACATTTTCATAATAACCTCTACTTACCTTTCATAGCATTAAAACTAACATTATGAAATGATTAAGTGTGTAATTTTTGCTAACTCCTGCCTCTCCCTGCTAGAATATAAGATCTGTAAAGACAATTACTGTGTCTATCTTAGTCAAACCTTTATATCTAAACATTGAGTATGAATAAATTATACATTGAATGATGTACACTTATCAGAATGCTTTCTAAATAACATCATCTAAAATGTAAGGAACACCCTGCTTGATGGCAATTTACAAGGTTCCTATTTCTTTTGGTGAAAAACTAGAGATGGAAGATATAATATTGGGAAAAAAAATGTTTTCCTCTGCTCTCATAGGGTCAATAGCTGGGATGTGATAATTAAAATGAGAAAAGATAGATTAACAGGAGAATGGTTTATTATGCATGCACATGGGATCTCACAGAAAAGAAGGGCTAATCCATAGAAGAGGTTAGGACAGCCATGGGCAAACTACGGCCCTCGGGCCGGATCCGGCCCGTTTGAAATGAATAAAACTAAAAAAAAAAAAAAAAAAAGACCGTACCCTTTTATGTAATGACTAGGGGCCCGGTGCACGAAATTCGTGCGCTGGGTGGGGGGGGGGAGTGTCCCTCAGCCCAGCCTGCCCCCTCTCACATACTGGGAGCCCTCAGGCGTTGACCCCCATCACCCTCCGATTGCCTGATCGGCCCCTTGCCCAGGCCTGACACCTCCGCCAGAGGTGTCAGGCTTGGACAGGGGACCCCCATCTCCCCCCGATCACTGGCTCTGACCCCCGCCCAGGCCTGATGCCTCTGGCCCAGGAATCATGCCTGGGCAGGGGACCCCCATCTTCCTCTGATTGCTTGCTCCACCCCCTGCCCAAGCCTGATGCCTCTGACCCAGGCTTCAGGCCTGGGCAAGGGGACCCTCATATCCCTCCAATCACCGGCTCCGCCCCCCACCCAGGCCTGATGCCTCGGCTAGAGGAGTTGACCCTCATCACCCTCCGATCGCCAATCACCGGATCGGCCCCTTGCCCAGGCCTGAGGCCTCTGGCAGAGGTGTCAGGCCTGGGCAGGGGACCCCCAGCTCCCACCATTCCCGGCTCCGCCCCTGCTACCCACGATCTCTGGCACTGCCCCTGCCAAGACCTAAGGCCTCTGGTGGAGGCATTAGTCCTGGGCAGGAGACCCCCAGCTCCCTGTGATCTCCTGCTCTGCCCCTGCCTAGACCTAATGCTTCTGGCCAAGGCGTTAGGCCTGGGCAGGGGACCCCCAGCTGCTCACAATTGCAGGCTCCGCCCCTGCCTAGACCTAACGCCACTGGCCAAGGCGTTAGGCCTGGGCAGGGGACCCCCAGCTGCCCAGGATCGCTGACTCCGCCCCTGATCCCCACGATGGCTGGTTCTGCCCCTGCCCAGGCCTAACGC
>NW_005871057.1:5682558-5722821 GCF_000147115.1 Myotis lucifugus | reverse complement strand
ATCCTAAAAAAAAAAACCCAATATACTCGTCAATCAAGCAAACAACAATAAGACAATAGAGAGAGAAAAGAAGAAGAAGAAGAGAAAAAAAAATTGGATAGTGAAGGAAGATAAGGGAAAGGTGTATAAGGGTTTAGAACAGGGGATTGGACGTAGGATATATAAGCAGTGTTAAATTTTGACAGGGGGTAGAAAGAATAGGGAAAATCAAAAGCTGGAGTAGGGTAAGAGAAACAGGACAGCAAAAGGGAAAAGGTGGGGAAGATTGTTTAGCACAGAGGCAAATTGAGGTAGAGAAAAATGTTGCTAAAGGAACGATGAAAATAGAATGGAGAACATTAGTCCCAAATTAAAATAAAGACAAAATAAAATGACACTTAAAAGAATGGTAAAATGGTAGCGGTAAAAATACTAGTTAAAAATAAAAATGTAGTAGCTGAAAGGGCAAAATCAGGTGATGGAGAAAAAGAAAAAAGAAAAACAGAAAAAAAAAGTTTTCTTAGTTAAAAGGAGAAAAAGTAATTTAAAAAAATAAAAATAAAAATGTGCAGTAATGCAGGTGCTTCAGATCTTCTACTCTTCTTATTGGCCCGCCCGGAAATCAGGAGAATGTTGAATTTCCCTCTGATACACTGCTCCTCCGTGTTGTAAGCCACAGTCCTGATTTTAAGGCCGGCCGTAAAATCCCCTTATTGCCTTATCTGTATTTACAGAAGAGTCAGTTCGTGGCTCTGCCTCTGGGTGGCAGTGTTTTTGGATTGACCTCCGAGGCTATAAGTTCTCTCCGACCAGGAGCTCTGTATTGTACCTGAACCAGCTCCGCCCAGAGTTGGTTCCCAGGCGCCACTCCCAGCTCTGTTTCCCAGGCTCCCCAAAAACAGTCTTCCCCTACAAGCTCTGCTAGTGACCCCAACTGGGCAATCACATCCACTGGGGTCAACAATCAAACTCACAGAAGTAAGAGGAAGTGTGCAAACAAGAGCCTGGGAAGCTGTTCGAACTCGCAGGGTTCCACCCCTCCAGAACTGCGCGGAATGTCTGCGCGCGCTAAAGCCCCTGGCGACAAGTAGCCGGCTATCAGGGAAACTCTGAGGTAGCCCTTTTTGCATCCAGTCCAACTATGGGCTCATTTATAGTGTTACCTTCTGGCAGCAGCCCTGTGGGAGCCCTCCCCACTTGCGGATTACGCTGGCCTCTATGTGCGCGGATTTTGGAGTGCGCAGATTTCCCCCTGCGCCCGCGCGCGCGTGCTCCTCGCTCCAACCTGAACTGCAAACCGCACCTTTGGGGTAAGTCTAACCTTTCTGTGGAGGGGTGCAGGTCCCCTCTGGGCTCTTGTAGTTGCGCTGCTTGCGAGTCGCTGCCTCCAGGCCAGTAGCCGCAGGGTTAGTAGCCGCTCTCTGGATGCCAGTAACCGCAACCGCTACCCAAGATGGCGCGGTCGCGCCGCTGCGCTGGCGCCCAGGGGGAGGTTTCAGCCTCAATCTCTAACCATCCGCATTTTTTAGGAGTTCTCTGTCTTTCCTGGCTGCAGACTGTCTCTCAGCTGAACCTCCCCAGCTTGATCGGGCTGATTGTTACCCTTTTCAGCTGCTCGCCCCTATCTGCTCCGGGACAAAGCACCAACACGTCCGTCTAAGCCTCCGCCATTTTCCTACACCGGGACCACATTTTCATATGGATTACTGTTATGAAGATCTCGGGCCACATTTTCCAGAGAAGCAAGGTCATATTGTGGATTTCATGTCTGACCAAGGGCTAAGCAACATATACAACAGTAAACTCATTAACATACAGCAACTGTATATGTTTATAATCAAGCAAGTAGGGAAGTTATGCTCCAAGCCATGCAAATAAACTTAAATATGTGGCAAAAGAGGTAAAAGGGTACATCATTAAAATTTTCTAGGTTTAAAACCAGTATACTAGACATTGTATTGAGAGTTTTACATATATAAATGGGTGAATGAATCTGGTTTACCTGTTCATTTTGTTTTAATTTCTCTTACTTCTTCTCCATACCTCCATTCCTATCACAATTTGAGAATCATTATTGGAAAGGGCTCAATTATTCAACAACTATTTAATGGTTCATTCTGTGCAAGGAATCCAGTGTTGATCAAAAACTACCTTTCATTGTCCCTCATGGAGCTTACAGTCTATGAAAACTCAGGAATTTTATTAACCTACTGGCAGATATTTATTAAGGAATCACACTGGCATATAATTACTATCTACACTTGCACAATTATAGAATGCTGTGAAAGACAAATATGAGGATGACAAAAGCATTTATCAGGGCTTTGTTATCTACTCTAGGGGGTCAGAGAAAGCTCCACTGAACAATGTCAAAGCAAGCAAAAGTGCATATAGGAATAGGGGTGGGATAGGGAGAGTGAATATGACAAGATCGAGGTATTGGCACTTGATCACGAATAGAGGCCTGGTGTGTGTGTGTGTGTGTGTGTGTGTGTGTGTGTGTGTGTGTGTGTGTGTGTGTTGACAAAGATTCTTTTCCTGATCAAAGTCTAGTTAGGTTCCTCTGAACTCTCTTCTCAGCTCAGCCCTAACTTTTGGGCTTCTGTATTCATCTCTGCATTGTCCAGTTTTAACAAGAATTGAGCTGTCAGTTTAGCCAGGATCTTCCAACCTGGATATCTAATTGGGCTCATTGTCCTCCACCATGCCCCAGGTAATGTCTGATCACCTGGTTTGCCTTCAGCAAGAGTCCTGTTAGTTTGGTCTAGCCAGAATTACCCACAATTTTTGATGTTTCCTCTTAATAATTTTCTATCCAGTGACACTGTCCCCTCCACTTTTTGGCTATAAATTCCCTTTTATAAAAAATAAATTTCTTTTTGTTCTATACAGTGTTGAGCCCAATATCTTTTTTCTACCACATAACTCCATCTCATAAGTCCCCCCCTGCATAAAGTATGTCTTACTGTCTTTGACAAGTGTCATGAGTAATTTTTCTTTAATAGTTTATATATTTCTTTTTGTGCTATTTCCCCAGTTATTTACCTTACACACAGCTCATCACCAGCAGCTTAAATCTATGAGTCAGAAAGTGCCAAATATGTGGGTAAAGTTGGCCTTGAGTAGGGGATAGGCATGGTATAGACCACTATGGATGAGGGAAAAAGTGAAATACAAGCTAGCTAACTGGGCTTGAGCACCGTCCACGAGAGAATAATGGCATCTTCTATTTGCCATTATGCATGTTTCTTTTAGCAAAAGAATAAACTAAATTTTTTGATCCATTAATTCTACATCTGCCTCTATTTGGTCTCCCACACCATACTCTCTGTCTGGAATGCCCTCTGGCCGGATTATCAAGCTTTTTGGCCTTGATATCAAAGAGCATTTAAAAATGTTCACATTTAGGTAGTTTTGTGTTGTTGCTGTTGTATTTTACTTCAAAGTTCATGTGTTTTAGCTATAGCAAGAGGTGTGCTCTCCTGATTATTGTCATTTGTATTATATGCTCTAAACTGCTTGGCTCCTGAATATAAATCTATCTATCTACCTATCTATCTATCTATCTATCTATCTATCTATCTATCTAATATATATATATATATTATTAGATAGATATGATATTTTTTATTTTTATTTTTTTATTTCTATTTAAATTGTTTGAGGTCCATAATTCCTTTGTTATTCATACTGTAAGCTCTTAGAGATACACTACTGTAATGATTTAATTTGCTTGTTGTGGGTTTGCTTGCCTCAGGCTGCTGCCAAATGAATCCAGGAATATTAGCAATTTGTAGCAGTTCCAAACCACCATCATTTATAAGACAAAACAACAACACTGCACTATGATTACATAGAAATTAGAGCAATCAATAGGCATAGTGCTTCCCTCCACAATACATATGACCCCGTAGATTATAAAATAATCAGCGTGTTAGTGCACAATGGTGTACTGCATTATTCTTTATTTTTGTTCACATGCATTTGAGCTATGGGAAGGCATAATAAAAAAGAACTGAATAGTGATTCTAATCCTGGTTCTGTCTAAGGCCAGCCTGATGACCTTGATCAAGACATCCATCTCCTTTAAATATCAGCTTCTACATATGTAAAATGGGGATAATCATACCTGTTCTATCAGGTTCTTTAGTGGATGTGAAAATTCTTTGGAAATGCAAACTTTAAGGTGTGATAATGGTTATTGAAGCCAATAAAATAGCCATAGACTTGCATAGTACAGTGTGTTTAAATGGTATTGATATTGCATACATTTCCTGCAATTGAATGAAATCATCTTTACAAGAAGGAAAAACTGAGGCTAGCTGTGTAGCTTTCTCCTTGGCAGATGTTGCTATGGGATACACATTGCCCCATTGGGAAAGCCTGAGAAAATTGCACATTTATTTTAGCATTAGCTGTGTGACTGTGTGAGAGACCAGGAAAAGATTAGCCTTCTGCTGAAATATGCTGAACAATGCATTAAACCTGTTAATGTTCTGAATCTATCAGACCTAATTTCCAGAATGTTTGATTTGTAGTTGCTAACATTTACATAATATTGTAACAAAAATAAAAATAGGCATCTTAGTAAATTTGTTGTATGTAGAAATTAGCATTGGCTTCATCAAGTAGCATTCAATATCCTCCTACAGTAATTTTGTTTACCAATGAAAAAATAAAAGAAATTTAAAAATATTTTACAACCATTTGAAAAAGAACAACTGATTATGAAAGATAAGAAGGCTGGTTCTTGGCAGAATTTCAAAAAGACTTTTACAAAATGTCTTTAATATGAATGAATAAATTAGTTAATCCACTCACCACTTTAGTGAGGAACTCAAAGTAATAAAATGCATGATCTCAATTTTCTGCATACGGATACTAAAGTAGAAAGGTTATTACATGCCATAGGCCATTCTGAGAATCAATGTCTGAGCAGGAAAAAAAATAGTAACTTCTGATTCTGGTTCCTGATAATGAGGTAGTCATGGACTTTGTCTACTTGGGGCTTTTAGTAGTCTATCTTAGATTTATTTCACTATTCATGTTATTTGTATTCCCCTCTCCTGAAACCCCTTAATGTCCTCTCAAATAAAATTTAACATAGGAAAGCAAACCTTATCTACTTGTGGCATTATGTACATCAGTTGCATAATACACATTTGATTGAGTTACTGATAGAATAATAGAAGAGAAGAAGCAGTTACTTCAATGAAACCAAAAAGAGAAAAATGTTGAGTTTGATATTTCTCTTTACTCCGTAGGTCACCAGAAGCCTGTCTTCCTGAAAGGTACCCAACAACCACTTCTATTTTGCTTGTTCAATGCTTTTCTCCTCACATAGGCTGCTATTACATTTGGGTTTAGGTGAAGCTGTCTGTGTTGCAGTGAGTACATAGAAATTGTGCTGCATCTGTTAGATTATCACGTGGGGTGCCTGGTCCCAGAGTTGGCTTTATTCCCAAAAGGCAGTTGGGGCTTTGCTCGCACAGCTGCTCTGCCCGGATAACAATAGAGGCGGCTGCATTCATTTTATACCATCTCACTCGGCTTTTTCAGGAATATTAGCTTTTTATATGATGTTGTATGTATCTATCAGAAAACATGCTTCAGTGAATTGTGAAAATACATCTGTTATATTTTTATATGTCACTTGGTTCTTAATTGAACAGAGTTTTTAGTAGCGTTCCCCACCTCTAACTGGATTATATAATTTTTATCATTCATACTCTTAATTTTATTGAGCAATAATACATAACATTTGATAAATGTTTCCTATTGGTGAATTACCTAAAAGCATATGTTATGAGCTGCAATAGTTTATTTAAACAGAATTTGACACACCAGCTAGTCATAACTGGGTTTGTATTACTACAAATAAGTTTTTTTTAAAAAAACCAATATATGTAAGTGAAATTTGAATATGAAAGCTTACTTGTAGATCAAATGAGGCGAAGAGAAAAATTTTTATTATGTTTCAGTCCATTAGGTAAACAATCTCTCTCTTAGTGCATGCTGAACTGAATCCCGGGCATTAACAATAGTGTTAGAAAGAAGGAGATGGATTCATATAGGAATACAAGGGAATACATATAGAATAAAAGGGAATTTTCATGGCAATACTAACCAGTTCTGTTAGGTCTCTAGAGATGGCAGTTTCATATATGAGAAAATATGTGGAAAGAATAAGGAAAAACAAACAAATAAAAAAATACCCAAACTACTAAAATGCCTGAAAATGAAAGCAAAAAAGAAAGCTTAGAGCAAATGAATTTAGTCTTGAAAGAGAAAATGGAATATGAACAGGGAATACTTTTGGGTATTTCCAAGTATGTTAGGGAGAAATATTATCTATGGCCATTTGTTACCTTTAAGCCCAAACAATACATGTGGTATTTGTATTGCAGGTGATTTTGATCATAAAAAAGAGTTAAATTCAGTATTGGGCACTCAGCATGTCTTAAGAAGAATTACTAAAAAGAGTTTCATCCCTAGATTTGGTTGAGTATATGTTATTTTAGATGCTGATTTAATGGTGCTGTGAGGCCATGGTGTCACAGTTGGTCCTCGAGTGGGCTAAGCATCTTATAGAATGTGATAATTTTAAATAAATGTTTTAAAATATTTTATTATGTCTATTATACAAGTTATGTTTAATTTAGAAAATTAGAATAAGCAGAGAAGCAAAAAGTTTATTAACTCTCCATTGTGTGATATGTAATAATTTGTATTATATACTCCCCAAATTTCATGTTTTGTATATATATATATTCACATACACACACACACACAAACACACACACACACAAACATGCACACACAGCAGAACCATATTTTATGTAATTTAATAACAATTATTTTCAATTCTCTTAACCATGTTTCTATATCTAAATGTTTAAAATTCCTGTTTTAAATTCTCCTCATAGGTAATTAAACTTCTATTAATTATTTAATTATTTAATCTCTTAATTGGGCAATTATGTAATCTCGCCAGATTGATTTTGTTAACCTCATTCATTTTTATGCAAAGTTTACTGAGCACCTACTATATAATAAAAAAGATAGACTACGTTTCTGCTTTCATGAAGCTGCAGTATAGACAGACAATAAACAAACTGAAAGCACCTTACCACCCTGCTTGGTGTGGCTCAGTTGGTTGAGTACTCTCATGCATGAAGTGTTGCTGGTTCCACTCCCTGTCAGGGCACATACTCAGGTTTCGGGTTGGATCCCTGGTCAGGGTGTGTACAGGAGGAGGCAGCCAATCAATGTTTCTCTGTTGCATTACTGTTTCTCTCTTTCCCTCTCCCTCTCTCTCTAAAAATCAATAAAATATATTTTAAAAACTCATATTTAAAAAACAATATCTTATGTTGTAGACAGATAACAAGCAGGTAAAAAAATACACAACTGCCAGCAAGAAGACAATTAATATCAACTCAGAGTTATAATCACTGAGAAGAAAATAAAAGGACATAATGTGATAGGGAATCATTAGTGTGAGAGGGAAGTTGTAATGGTTTCGCTCTAGAACATTTTCCATATTTCTTTTTTATCCTTTTTTTTTAGACTAGTGGTATTAAGACCCAACAGAGTCAAGCAGGACCTATTCTGGGCTGCTATGTCCTTTGTCCACATATTCATCACATTGTAGAAAAAGGGACCAGATCAGTTTATTCTAAGGAATGAGTGGCGGTTCAGTACAGTTCATACCGCTTTGAGACTAGTAGTCACTTCTTCTGACTTACTCTCCTCTCCTGCTTTCACAGGCCCTTGGGAGTTCATTGGGCCCATCTGGATAATCCAGGATAATCTCTCTATTTTGAGGCTAGTTTACTAGTAACCTTAATCCATTTGTAACCATTATTCCTTTTTTACATGTAACCCAATGCATTTAAAGTTTCTGGGGATTAGAACATGGATATCTTGGGAAGCCATTTTTCTGCCTGTGATGATTGGATATTGCAATCATATTTATTGTCTATATTGTCTGTGAGAATATAAGGTAGAGTGTGGGTCCAACTTATCTTTTCATCTCTGCCCCAAG
This sequence comes from Myotis lucifugus, assembly GCF_000147115.1. Taxonomy (NCBI): domain Eukaryota; kingdom Metazoa; phylum Chordata; class Mammalia; order Chiroptera; family Vespertilionidae; genus Myotis; species Myotis lucifugus. The sequence continues at coordinate 5,714,795 of NW_005871057.1, read as the reverse complement.
CACAGTACCTGAGACACAGTATTTGTCAGTGAATGGTTTGTTAAGTGACATGAAGTTTTATTTTGCAAGGAAATACAAAAGATGTAAATAAGTAAAAGACAGCATAGATTTGCCAAGGAGGATAGATATACTAGTATGTAATCTTGTAATAAGTGTGACTTTATTCTAGTTTCACTTTCACTATCTTTTTAAAGTTTAGATTTATAAAATAGATGAATGTAATTTAAATGATACAAACTCTGGGAAGTATTCCATAATATATCATTTTAGAAAGAAAATCAATATAGGCTTAGCTGATTATAAGTACTAAATAGGTAATCCAACAAAAGCAATTTCCTAACCTTTACAGAGGAGAAAAAGTGATTAATAAAATAGATTTCATATTAAAAATAACTTGCTATGGCCTTTAAGGATCTTCTCCTTTGTCACTCTGCCAGGCTCAACAATCTTACTTACCCCTGTAGATCGCAGGGAATGGAAAAAGATTTCAGTTTGTTTATATAGAGATTTCAAAATGTATGAGCTAGAGGAAATGACAGTGGTGACTCCTGCCCTTAGACTAATTGAGTCTTGAATTTGTCAAATTTTAGATGACTCAAAGAGGAAAGATGAAAAAGAAGCAAACTCTAGAAAATTTTAGACAATATAAACCTTACAAAGCTCAAATTTATTTGCAAAAAAAGAAAGAAAGAAAGGAAAGAAAGAAAGAGGGATTTAAATTGTAATTTTAAAGTTGCTTCTTTCTCAATAATAGTCTTATGGAATCCACAAATCTCATCATGCTTCCCATTATAAATGGAGGAGTCAGCCATATTTGGACATTCAAAATGAGTTTGGTCAGTTATTATTCCCTGGGTTAGCCCTCATTTGCTCAGACAGAGAAGAAGGAGAGTTGCGAATGTGGCCCTGGATAGAGACTGCCTGTGATTTACGTTGATTTCTGCCATTTTCTATTGTGTGACTCTAGGCAAGCCTATTATCATTTCTTTGTCTCAATTTTCTTATCTATAAAATGAGGATAATAGCACCTTCCAGATAGGATTATTTTGAGGATTAAATGTGTTGATATGTTTAACATATGGAAGACATGTTATCTGATACTAGCTAGTAGAGTAAAGGGAGAGTCAAGGGATAGGTATTGTGTGTCAGCTTGGACCCTGCATGCAGACAAAATATTACCTTGCCTATATGCTATAGTTTGGGCTGCTGGCTAACAGTCCATGACATATTAATATAGCACAGTAGGATAATTTAATCACTTGCCTGCATCATGTAAAGGAGTTTAACAGCATAATCCTTTACTTGCCCTATAATGTTCATTTTTATGATACAGTAGATTGGCACCAAATTAGCTTTTACACACAAGATAAACTCAGTAATGCCAAATATGAACCTGAATTAAAATCTAATATGCTTGCCTTATTCAAAAACTTTTCTTAAATTTAGAAGAGATGTGAAAGAACTTGCTAGTTATATGACATTTGAAATGGCATCTGGCACCCGGCTGGTCAACCTACTAGTATGAACCAGGAGGTCATGGTTCAATTCCTGGTCAGGGCATATGCCTGGTTACAGGCTTGATCCCCAGTGTGGGGCATGCAGAAGGCGGCTGATCAATGATTCTGATAATTGATGTTTCTATCTTTCTTTCTCTTTCTCTTCCTCTCTGAAATCAATAAAAAATGTATGTATAAAAAGAAATGGCATCTGGCTAGAAGCACCCAATGCAACTTCTCTCCACTTCTTTTTTTTATTAATATATTTTATTGATTTTTTACAGAGAGGAAGGGAGAGGGATAGAGAGTTAGAAACATCGATCAGCTGCCTCCCGCACACCTCCTACTGGGGATGTGCCCGCAACCAAGGTACATGCCCTTGACTGGAATCAAACCTGGGACCTTTCAGTACGCAGGCCGACGCTCTATCCACTGAGCCAAACTGGTTAGGGCTCTCTCCACTTCTTGATAGAAACTTAAAAGACAGAAATAAAAATTTATAGTAATACTAAAAATAAAACCATAGGCAATCTCTAGATATCCTGAGGTAGATGAAATAAGCATACAAAGACTATTAGTTTCACTTCTTGGCACACCTAGAAAAAAGGGGAAAAAGGATAACGTACTTTGTATAAACACGTGTGTACAAATATTTCATGTACATATATTTTCATATAAAATGTGCAACCATACCATTGGATTTGCCATTCATAGTTTTGCATCTGAGAATTTTTAATTGCAATTTCTAAATAGTTGGTTCCAATTATTCAGTGATGTTTTAAAATATTTAACAATAAGCCTTCCAATCAATCATTCAACCCATCAAGTAATCGATAGCTAACCCTAATTTGTAGGGTTTTCTGATTTCCAAACACCCATCATGGCTAATTTTCAAACCACCAATGTGACATCACTGAACGTTCACCACTGTCGTTTGAGTAATGAGCCTTTTGATGTTCTAGCTTCTAATTTTTGAGCTGCATCAGATGCAGCCAGACTTTGAAAAGTCCTGCCTAAATTGCAGATTCATAAGTCAAATACATGTTGTTTTGAGCCAGTGAGTTTGGGGGTAGGTTTGTATGTTACAATAGATAATCAAAACATGTGTTATATCCTACCAGTCTAAATGGTCATTATGGGGCCACTTTGTATTAATATTCGTGACCCTATAGCTTAGTAAGAGCTTGTCATAGGATTGGCAATTAATGTTTCTTGGTATAGTAACAAAGAGAGATAATCTTCCCTCAATTAAAAAAAAGTAAATATAATGAGTTTCACAATCTTATTTAGTAATTCCAAGACAATCTGACTGAAAATATAAGATACATTTCAAGAATACCTAGTAGGTCTATATAGATGAAAAGCAAATAAAAATCAATAAATATAAAAATATTTCAAAACTAACTTTCTTATTCATTATGTCATTATTATGAATTATCAGGGTTATATAGTTAGATTTATGAAAATTACATGTTAACTTTTTGAGATAGTGTCAGGACCAGGTAATTTGTGCAGTTAAGTTAAATTTCTAAAAATATACAATGTGAAAGTAAAGTTAGGTTTCAGTTATTCCTAGAGTTTAAGAATAAGTTAAGGCCCGGCCGGCGTGGCTCAGTGATTGAGCATGGACCTATGAACCAGGAGATCATGGGGTTGATTCCCAGTCAGGGCACCTGCCCGGGTTGTGGGCTCGATCCCCAGTGTGGGGTGTGCAGAAGGCAGCTGGTCAATGATTCTCTCTCATCATTGATGTTTCTATCTCTTTCTCCTTCTACCTTCCTTTCTGAAATCAATAAAATATGTTTTAAAAAGAAAAGAATAATTTAAGAAAGCACAATTATCAGGACCTACTGATTTGAATTCTGACAATCTTGGGCTGCTCCTTCTTTCCAGTTCTTTGTTTATATAATCCACTCATTCCTATTGACCTTTTTGTTGCTTCCTGCCTTAATTCCACCACTACAGTCCAGGTTCCTCAAGTCTGAATTTTAATATCTTTTGATCAGCACGCTAAGATCAGATATTCCATTTCTTCCTACTTATCTCTGACAAATTAGTCTTTGTTATACTATTTTTTCCTATTATTCTCATACTGAAAAATCTTCCAGAGTTTCCATTGTTTACAGGATAAAGTCCAAGGACTTTAGTGATCTTTAAAACCCCCATTATTTGGAACTGAAGGATCTTTAAATCTCATTTCTCACCAACTCTATACTCCATTAGGTGTGGTTTTCTCTCTGGTTTTCTAAATATGTCTTACTTGTATTGTGTATCTTGCTTTTTTCTTTATTTGAATCACACTCATTTTTCAATTAAACTCATTAGATAGTTCATTTAAGTTCCAATTTCCAAAGACTCTATTTTATTAACATTTTTAGTGGACACTCTCAATGCCCTATCCACATCTCCTTTGCATCCATTATTTTAATATATGCCTACTACATACATCCTAGTTCAACAACCTTTAACTATCTGCCAGATGCCTCTTTCTTAGTCAAATAATGCAGGAAGGAAGTCCTAAAGAGGTGGTAGCTAATATTCCCAGCAGTAACCCTTAGCCAGTGGTGGATGGCATTTGGAGGATCAACACTCCATCTTTCTCATCTTCAGGAGGAATAGTTTTGAGTTACAGTCTAGTATCTCTCAGAGTTTCCTAGTTGCTCACAGTGCCAAACTGCTATGGGAACCTGCTAGATAACATAACCGTATTGGCTTCCCTCTCTTTCCCATATTAATTCCCTACCTCCTTATCAATTCCTCTTGTGATCATCTCCTAAAGGAACTACATGCTTTCCAATCCTTGTCGATATTGGAGGAATCTAACATAAGACAGCACTTCAGCACAGTAGGAACCTCTTTTGTTCCCGAATACTGCATCATTTACTCTGTACCAATAATTTAGTATTTACTTTTTTCCATGAACAACATTTATCAACTATGTGTCTTTCACTTATCTAGGTTTTAGGGATACTAAGATGAGCAAGACTGGGAAAACTTCTACCCTCTTTATGTTTTCTAGTGATGGGAGACAGGAATGCAAGCTAATAAATTATAATAAAATATCATCATATACCATTATACGTAGAGCATATTGCATTATATGCTGTTTGTTATTGAGCTGATTTGTTATAACCCTGTTCCAAGTGCTGTATAGTTGAGTAAGCACCCTCCTATCTGTACTCTCCCTCATTGAGTTTTATTTATTTTGCTAAGGTCTCCCCCATTTGGTTAATTTATTTGCTATGGTCTTGCTTTTTACATCTAATATCTTATTTTCTTTCAAGCAAGCTTTTAATTCAATTTAGGTTAATAAGGCTAGTGATCTAGGCCTAATGGGCTCTACCATTAGAATAATTTTTAAATGTACTGGAAAATAAAGCCACAAGCCTGTAAACCATAGTTTGTGAATCAGAGGATAAATTCCAGTGTCAGGTGTATATCTCAATGGGGACTAGGCTATAATGACATTATATAGAGGTGAGAATTAACACTCTCATTTCCTGGAATACCTTGGACCTTTGGCTGATAGTTTACATTACCATCTCCCCATCTAGATTTTTAGTTTAAGAAATTGAATAGTATCTTTATTTTCCTATCACAGTATCTAGCACTGTCTTCTTTAAATAGGCCTATTGTAGGTAGGTACTCATTAGATTTTTTGAAAGAATAGATAGATAAATAATATTTATATAAAATATGAAATGTGTAATTGAATTACATTAGGTACTATTTAACTGATAGATCACATTCCATCTGTAGCTGGTGCTATAGAAAGACATTGTGTCTAATATAGTTCTTTAATACATATATTACTTATTTTATTTCAACCTCACCCACTTTCAGATGATTTAGACAGTTATAAATTATGCTAAATGTAATAACAGAATAAAAACAGAAGAAAGACAAGCTTAGGGAAGCATAAGGAGTTTATGTCACCAGATTTCTCAGATGACCTCATTACTACTGCTGGGTACAAAATTTGGCTTAGTTTCCTGGCAGCTAAGGCAAAAAAAAAAAAGAAAGAAAGAAAGAAAGAAATATAATGAGCTAAGTATTTATGTCTGATATAACTATTCCTCTTCAGAAGGGAATTATTTCTTGAAAATAATTTTAGTGAGGTCTACATCATGGAGAGCTAGGGATAAGAGTCAGTCTTTACATTTGATACTATCTTCATTTTTATTTATACCAAAGAAATAGAAACTGTCAAATAAAGAGTTTTTCTTTAATGTCTTATAAAGGTTGAGGGCAGATCATTAAATCAGAGGAAGTTATAACAAATAAGTCAGTCAAGGCATTTCTGTGCAACCCTGAGCTATTATGATTCAGGTATTTCATGTGATCCCTGTCTAATTTATTACAGGGATAGAATTGACCAAATCCAGATAAATGGATTCTTACTCTCTTATGAAACTGTCATTCTTGTATAGCCATATTTTAAGGTAGACCTTAACAAGTGCTCTTGACAACTTCAGCCATCAGATGTAAGGGAACAAAGTTGTTTTTTCTTCTACAATTTTAAAACCTGAACTTATATTCCTACCTGAACAAAGGGCCAACTCACTTTGTCATGAATGTGGGTAGGAGACATGTCCACAGAGCCCTTACTTTCCTCTACAAAAGAACTTTGCATATTCTCATTGACTCTCAAGAGCTCAAATCTCATGACATGAAAGAAAGCACTTGGATTGGCAACATTGAGGGTGTGTACTATTGACTGACTTCATAGTTCCAAGAACTTCAGGGTGGTCCCTTTAGAACAATTTAATTTTTAAAAGAATTGCCTCTGGACTCAAATATTCCAACTTTCTAGCTTTTATAATTTATTTTTACTTTTCTGAATGGATTGATTTTATCTTTGCTCATATAATCCTAACTGGTTTATTGATATCAATGAAATAATTTAACTTGTCAATTCAAGCATTCATTAATCAGACATTTGCTAAGTGTCCAGTGCTGAGGACATAACAGTGAACCAGACACCCTAATTTCTATGTTCATGTATCTATAATCAAAGAGGAAAAACACACACTTAACAGTAACTATACTTTCATTTCCAGCAATATGATACTGCAGATGCCTAGAGAAATAATATTCACAATAACCTATTAATGAATAAAATATCTTAAAAATGTAAACTAGGGGAAGATTTGCCATGAAGTTTATTTCTTTATTGTAATTAATTAATTGCTAAAATTATAGTTGACAAATTTGTTTCAAGTGTACAAGGTAGTGATTTGACATTTATATACCTTATGAAGTGATCACCACAAGTCTAGTCACCATCTTCCACCATACAAATTTATTACAATATTATTGACTATATTCCCTATGTTGTAAATTATATTGCCATGCTTTGTTTTATAACTGGAAGTTTATTACCATGAAGTTTATTAAAATATAATATTCAGAGCCCTACTCAAGGCCCTAATAAATTTTTAATTATTTTTTGCATTCTTTTTCGTAATGAGTCTCCCCCAAATTATATAATGTTTTGGTCCCATAAAAGTGATCCTTCCCTATATTAATTCAGAGATGAGTGAATGAGAAAGTTAGAGGAAAGTCGCAGAGATAATATACAAGGAAAAGCTATGAATCCAGAAAGGTAAAGTATCTCTAAAACAGAATTCATCCTGGAAAACATCTATCCATTCTCTGTGGCCTTAGTGGGGAGACAGATTCAGGTATTCCTTGGGTGGGAGTTAGACAGGAAAAGCCCTTCATATTGCCAAGTTCCTTACAGATGATCCCTTCATTAGTCAAACCAGAAAAACAAACACATGAAGAAACAAACAAAACCATGCCACATAAAAGTTCACTATGATAGTTGCCTGTTTTGGATTTTTTCTGATGGAGTGTACAAAGTACCCCATAAGAATCCATAGCCATAAGTCTGACTTCAGGAGAATCTGGGTCCAGAATTAAATTCATTCATTTAATCCCATGCTTAAAATTTAGTTATAGTGGTATACCAAATTCTGCTTGTGTACCAAACGTTTTTTTTCTTTTTAAAAAAATTTTATTGTTTAAAGTATTACACATAGTAGTCCATATATCTCCTTCCCCCCCCCATTGACCTTCCCCCAGTCTCCCCTACTTCCTGTCACATGCCCTCATCCCCGCCCCCACAGTGTCTTGTGTCCATTGGTTGTGCTTATATGCATGCATACAAGTACTTTGGTTGATCTCTTCCCCCCCCTCCCCCCAACACTCCCCAGCCTTCCTGCTGTAATTTGACAGTCTGTTCAATGCTTTACTGCCTCTGTATCTGTCTTTTTGTTCATCAGGTTATAATGTTCTTTATTATCCATAAATGAGTGAGATCATATGATATTTATCTTTCTCTGACTGGCTTATTTCACTTAGCATAATGCTCTCCTGGTTCATCCATGTTGCTGCAAATGGTAAGAATTCCTTCTTTTTTACAGCAGCTTAGTATTCCATCGTGTAGATGTACCATAGTTTTCTAATCCACTCATCTGTTGATGGGCATTTAGGTTGTTTCCAAATCTTAGCTATGGTGAATTGTGCTGCTATGAACATAGGAATGCATGTATCTTTTCTGATTGGTGTTTCTAGTTTCTTGGGATATATTCCTAGAAGTGGGATCACTGGATCGAATGGGAGTTCCATTTTTAGTTTTTTGAGGAAACTCCATACTGTTCTCCACAGTGGCTGCACCAGTCTGCATTCCCACCAGCAGTGCAGAAGGGATCCTTTTTCTCCACATCCTCTCCAGCACTTGTCATTTGTTGATTTGTTGATGATAGCCATTCTGAGAGGTGTGAGATGGTACCTCATTGTTGTTTTGATTTGCATCTCTCAGATGATTAGTGACTTTGAGCATGTTTTCATATGTCTCTTGGCTTTCAGTATGTCCTCTTTTGAAAGGTGTCTACTTAGGTCCTTTGCCCATTTTTTGATTGGATTGTTTATTTTCCTTTTGTTGAGTTGTATGAGTTCCCTATAAATGTTGGAGATTAAACCCTTATCAGTGATAACATTGGCAAATATGTTTTCCCATGCAGTGGGCTTTCTTGTTGTTTTGTTGATGGTTTCCTTTGCTGTGCAAAAGCTTTTATTTTGATGTAGTCCCATTTGTTTATTTTCTTTTTAGTTTCCATTGCCCTAGGAGCGGCATCGGTGAAGAAATTGCTTCAGCATATGTCTGAGATATCGCTGCCTGTGGATTCCTCTAGTATTTTTATGGTTTCCTGTCTTATGTTTAAGTCCTTTATCCATTTTGAGTTTATTTTTGTGAATGGTGTAATTTGGTGGTCTAGTTTCACTTTTTTGCATTATCTGTCCAATTTTCCCAACACCACTTATTGAAGAGACTGTCTATTGTATGTTAATGCCTCATTTGTTGAATATTAATTGAGCATAGTGGTTTGGGTCAATTTCTGGGTTCTCTATTCTATTCCATTGATCTATATTTCTGTTCTTGGGCCAGTTCCAGGCATTTTGAGAACAGTGGCTTTGTAATACAGCTTGATATCTGGTATTGAGATCCCACCTACTTTGTTCTTTCTCAGGATTGCTGTGGCTATTTGGGGTCTTTTTTTATTCCAGATGAATTTTTGGAGAGTTCTTTCTAGGTCTGTGAAATATGCTGTTGGTATTTTAATGGGGAGTGCATTGAATCTATAAATTGCTTTGGGTAGTATGGACATTTTAATGATGTTGATACTACCAATCCATGAAGATGGTGTGTTCTTCCATCTGTTCCAAATGTTTTTTTCTTAGGTTCTTCTCTCTCTTACCTTATCATATGCAGCTAAAATAAGCCAATGGACAATTCTAACATTCTGTTTGGAAATCTGTCAGCCTTAATCCTCAAGTTCATTAGGAACATTTTATATTTTAGTTACTGTGGCAACAAAAGTTGCCCAGTGTTTGGCCACTGCAAAATACAGATCATCATGCTGTCAGTCTCTAGCATTGGTTTTTTTATGGGTCCTTCAACTACCACAGTTTCCTGTTGCCTTTGTAGCCTCTATCACTGACCAGTTTCAAAACTAATGTCACATGTTTCAACTTTTGTACCCCACTTCCAGTTATAAATTCTGTATCAGTAATCTATTGCTGCAAACAAATACTTCCATAATTTGGTGGCTTAAGATAACTCTTTACTATTTTTCATGATTTTGTGGTTTGGCTGGTTCTACTGGTTTCTGTGGATCCACTCATGTAGATGTATGCATCTTGAGAACTGACTGGGGGCTTGTCCTCTCTCCTACACAGTAGAGGCAGCATTTCAAGAGGGGAAGCTACACATGGAAGTACCTGTGCTTATGCATACTGCTTGTGTCACCGTTGCTGATATCCTATTGCCCAAAGCAAGTCATATGGCCAATCCTTGTGGGAGAGTACCACAAGTTTATGATGATTGGAAAATGTGACACATTGGGGGTGGTTAGTTAGCACTGTACCACAATGAGATAGATGCTGCTTTTATGAGGGTATATAGCTAAATGGCTTCTTTTTCTTAAAACTAATCATAGTCAGAGGATATAAGGTTAATCAAAATAAATAATTTGGTGAAGAGTTGGATCCACCATACAGGATAAATTGTAAACTTCTGGGTAGCAATTAATCTTCTTTGGAGAGTTTTATCAATATTAAGTGACTGGCAAAATATTCTACAATAGCTGACTCCAAAACACAAACTCTTGAATTTATAAATATCATGAGAGTGGAATTAACAGATTTTTGGTCACTTATTTGAGCTTCATTCTATGTAGTACATTGTACATCTAGAACAGTGGTGGGCAAACTTTTTGACTCGAGGGCCACAATGGGTTCTTAAACTGGACCGGAGGGCCGGAACAAAAGCATGGATGGAGTGTTTGTGTGAACTAATATAAATTCAAAGTAAACATCATTACATAAAAGGGTACGGTCTTTTTTTTTTTTTTAGTTTTATTCATTTCAAACAGGCCGGATCCGGCCTGCGGGCCGTAGTTTGCCCACAGCTGATCTAGAATGTAAAGCTTCTGTTATTTCTCCTGCAATGGCCATGCTGAGACAGTGCCTCATGCAAATGGAGTTCATTTTCCAACAACAAATCCAAAATATCTCACTGTAGTATGTTCTAACCCAGTGAGTCGGAATTAGTGTCTTTAACTGGTTTTCCTCATCTTTTTTCTTTTTTATGCATTTATTCTTTTTTATATTCTTTCTATTTTTATTTTTTTGATTAGAATTTATAATCATCATTATTTTGTATTAGTTTCAGGTATACAGCATAACAGTTAGACAATCATATACTTTATGAAGTGTTCTACCCACTATTTCCAGTACCTAGCTGGCACCATACATAGTTGTTACAATATTATTTACTATGCTGTACTTTACATCTTTTGACTATTTTGTAACTAACAATTTGTATTTCTTATTCCCTTCACCTTTTTCACCCAGCTACCGAACACCCCTTCCATCTGGGAACTACCAGTGTGCCCACTTTCTTTTTGGCAAAGGAGTCAATGCATTCAAAGAAGAGTAGTTTGTTTTGTTTTGTTCTTTTTTCCCCCAACTAATGATGCTGGAACAATTAGACAACAATAGGCAAAAAATAAAAAAATTAAAAAATTAATCTTGACCTAGACCTCACACTTTGTACAAAAATTAACTCAAAATGAATCATAAATTTAAATGTAAAACTGTGGCCCAGTCAGCGTGGCTCAGTGATTGAGCATCTTCTATGAACCAGAAGGTCACAGCTCAATTCCCAGTCAGGGCACATCCTGGGGTTTCAGACTATATCCCCAGTGGTAGAGGTGGGGAAGGGTGCAGGAGTCAGCTGATCAATGTTTCTCTCTCATCATTGATGTTTCTATCTCTCTCTGCCTCTCCCTTCCCCTCTGAAATTAATAAATATATATTAAAAAATAGAAAATAAATGTAAAACTAAGAAAATTTATAGAAGAGAACATATCTAAGAAATCATTGCATTCTATCCTGTTAAGTAGATTATATTTAGTGTTCTGTTTTACATTTCTTAGTGGTTGCCAAGGATTTGCAATTAGCATCTTAATTTACAACAATCTATTTCATATTAATGCCAACTTAATTTTAATAGTATACTAAAACTTTATTCCAAAACTAGAGGCCTGGTGCACAAAAATTTGTGCACTCAGGGGGGTCCCTCAGCCCGGCCTATGCCCTCTCACAGTCTGGGACTCCTCAGAAGATGACCACCTGCTGTGGGATTAGGCCTAAGCTGGCAGTCAGAGATCCCTCTGGCAGCCCAGGAGCCCTTGGGGGATGTCCACTTGCCAGCGGGGGAGCAGGCCTAAGCTGCAGTCGGACATCCTTAGCACTGATGAGGAGGCGGGAGAGGCTCCTGCCACCAGCACTGTACTGGCAGCCAGCAGCCTGGCTTGTGGCTGAGCAGAGCTCCACCTGTGGGAGCACACTGACCACCAGGGGGCAGCTCCTGCATTGAGCGTCTGCCCCTGGTGGTCAGTGTGTGTCATAGTGACCAGTCATTCCCAGTCATTCTGCTGTTAGGGTCAATTTGCATATTACCCTTTTATTATATAGGATAGAGGCCTGGTGCACGGATGGTGGCCGGCTGGTTTGCCCTGAAGGGTTTCCTGGATCAGGGTGGGGGTCCCCACCGGGGTGCCTAACCAGTCTGGGTGAGGGCTGAGGGCCGTTTTCAGGCTGGCCAAGCCCCCTCTGGCGAAGGAAGCTCTCAGCCTCTCCTTTTTTTCTTTTTTATTCTGGGATTTATTTACCTTCTATAATTGAAACTTTGTAGCCTTGAGTGCAGCTCAGAGCCGGCCAGGGCAGGTGGGAGGGAAGCTTGGCTTCCTCCATCGCCAGGGGCAATCCAAGCCTCCTGCTCACTCCAGCTCGGTGGCCACGGTCGGCTGAAAGCAGGTATATGGGGTTTATTTATCTTCTATAATTGAAACTTTGTTGCCTTGTGTGGAGCTCAGAGCTGGCCACGGCAGGCGGGAAGCTTGGCTTCCTCCATCACCAGGGCAACCAAGCTTCCTGCTTGCTCCAGCTCCATGGCTGCCAGCCGCCATCTTGGTTGGGTTAATTTGCATATAGTTGCTCTGATTGGCTGGTGGGTGTGGCTTAAGGAATAGCAAAGGTATGGTCAATTTGCATGTTTGTCTTTTATTAGTGTAGATAACATCTTACTCACTTCTTTGTGCTATTCTTGACATACATATTCTTTATACATTTTAAGACTATCAACACAGTGTTATAATAATGGATTTATACCTTTAAAATCTACACTAATAAAAGACAAAGATGCAAATTGACCCTACCTTTTCTATGCCCCAAGCCACGCCCTCCAGCCAATCACAGCTTCCCGCCTGCCCTGAGCCAGCTGTGGCCTCTGCTCATGGCAACAAAGTTTCAATTATAGAAGACAAATAAATCTCAGATACATGCTTCCAGCCAGCCTCCACTGGGAGCTTGGGTTGTAGGGCCGTGGCCAGCCTGCAAATAGCCATCAGCTCCTCACCCAGGATGGACACACCCTCATTGGGTGAGGGTCCCCCCTGGGAGGCTTGGCCAGCTTGAAAACAGCCATCAGCTTCAGGCCCTGCGGGACACTCAGCTAAGAGCATCGAGGGGGTGCCGAGAGGCAAGGAGCGGGGACGTGCAGTGGCTGAGGAGAGAGTCATGGGTACAGGGCAAATTAAGAGGTGAAAAAAACTCACTGTTCTTACCGAGATTCCACCTTCTTTTTTCTTTCTTGAATACATAGTCCTTGGATTATTGCAAGGCTTTCTTTAATTTCCAGAGGTTGAAAACCAGATTCTGAAAATTTCTGACACTATTCTCATTGAATTTATGGAGTAGTCAGTTTTTTATGCAACTGTTGGAAACTAATATACTTTCCCCCAAAATTAGTGGCTTTTGGATAGGTGGAGTAAAGGAACAGATGCTAGGAAATTAGTCTGAGAACATTCACTGCAGTGAATGGTTCTTGAAGATTTGAGGATCTGTCCTTTTTGAAACCAACTTTTTGTTGGTTCTTGCTCCATCCTGCTAGGGTGTGTACACAGAATCTGGCTTGCTGCCCTGAGATTTAATTTAATAAAATGGTTTATACATTTGAATGAGATAGAACTAGGCTGAAATTACAGTCTCTCTACTTATTAAGTATGTGTTTGTGGTAAAGTTATTTAGCCTTTTTTATTTATTTATTTTTATTTTTAAATTCTTTATTGTTTAAAGTATTACACAAGTCTCCTTTTCCCCCATTGACCTCTCCCTGGCCGCCCCCACCCCTCGGCACATGCCCTCACCCCCCTACTGTCTGTGTCCATTGGTTATGCTCATATGCATGCATACAAGTCCTTTGGTTGATCTCTTACCCCCTCACCCCACTCCTTCCCTCAGAGGTTGGACAGTCTGTTCGATGCTTCTATGACTCTGGTTCTATTTTTGTTCATCAGTTTATGTTGTTCATTATATTCCACAAATGAGTGAGATCATGTGATATTTATTTATCTTTCTCTGACTGGCTTATTTTGCTTAGCATAATGCTCTCCAGTTCCATTCATGATGTTGCAGATGGTAAGAATTCCTTCTTTTTTACACCAGCATAGTATTCCATTGTGTAGGTGTACCATCGTTTTCTAATCCACTCATCTGTTGATGGGCACTTAGGCTGTTTCCAAATCTTAGTTATTGTAATTGTGCTGCTATGAACAGAGGGGTGCATATATCCTTTCTGATTGGTGTTTCTGGTTTCTTGGGATATATTCCTAGAAGTGGGATTACTGGGTCTAATGAGAGTTCCATTTTTAACTTTTAAAGGAAAATCCATACTGTTTTCCACAGTGGCTGCACCAGTCTGCATTCCCAGCAGCAGTGCACAAGGGTTCCTTTTTTTCTGCATCCTCATCAGCACTTGTCCTTTGTTGATTTGTTGATGATAGCCATTCTGACAGGTGTAAGATGGTATCTCATTGTCATTTTGATTTGCATCTCTCAGATGATTAGTGACTTTGAGCATGTTTTCATAAGTCTCTTGGCCTTCCTTCTGTCTTCTTTCAAAAAGTGTCTATTTAGGTCCTTTGCCCATTTTTTTTTACTGGATTGTTTATCTTCCTTTTGTTAAGTTATATGAGTTCCTTATAAATTTTGGAGATTAAACCCTTATCAGAGATAACATTGGCAAATATGTTCTCCCAAGCAGTAGGCTTCTTGTTGTTTTGTTTATGGTTTCTTTTGCTGTGCAGAAGCTTTTTTATTTAGATGTAGTACCATTTGTTTATTTTCCCCTAGTTTCCATTGCCCTAGGAATTGTATCGGTAAAGATATTGCTACAACAAATGTCTGCTATTTACTGACTATGATTTCTTCCAAGATTTTTATAGTTTCCCATCTTATGTTTAAGTCCTTTATCTGTTTTGAGTTTATTTTTGTGTATGGTGTAAGTTGGTGGTCTAGTTTCATTTTTTTGCCGTTATCTGTCCAATTTTCCCAACACCATTTATTGAAGAGACTATCTTGACTCCATTGTATACTCTTGCCTCCTTTGTCAAATATTAATTGAGCATAATGGCCTGTGTCGTCTCTGGGTTCTCTGTTCTGTTCCATTGGTCTATATATCTGTTCTTGTGCCAGTACCAGGCAGTTTTGAGAACAGTGGCTTTGTAGTATAGCTTGATATCTGGTATTGTGATTCCTCCAACTTTGTTTTTCTTTCTCAAGATTGCTGGAGCTATTCAGGGTCTTTTTTTATTCCAGATGAATTTTTGGAGAGTTTGTTCTAGGTCTTGAATGTATGCCCTTAGGGATTGCATTGAATCTATAGAGTGCTTTGGGTAGTATGGACATTTTAATGATATTGATACTACCAGTCCATGAACATGGTATATTCTTCCATTTGTTTATGTCTTCCTTTATCCCTTTTTTCAGTGTCCTATAATTTTCTGAGTACAGATCCTTTACCTCCTTGGTTAAATTTATTCCTAGGTATCTTAATTATTTTTGTTGTTGTTGGAAATGGTAAATGGGATTATTTTTTTAGTTTCTCTTTCTGTGATTTCATTATTGGTGCTTAAAAAGCCATAGATGTCTGGGTATTAATTTTGTGTCCTGCTACATTGCCATATTTATTTATTAAGTCTAATAGTTTTTGATGGAGTCTTTGGGGTTTTCTATGTACAATATCATGTCATCTGTGAATAATGACAATTTTCTTCTTTTTAATTTGGATGCCTCTTATTTCTTCTTCTTGTCTGATCGCTATGACTAGCAATTCCAGTACTATGTCAAACAGGAGTGGTGAAAGTGGGCATCCCTGTCTTGATCCTGTTCTTAGGGGAAATGGTTTTAGTTTTTGCCCATTGAATATGATGTTGGCTGTAGGTTTGTCATATATGGCCTTTATCATATTGAGATATGCTCCCTCTATTCCAACTTTGCTAAGAGTTTTTAATCAAATATGGGTGTTGGATTTTGTCGAATGCTTTTTCTGCATCTGATATGATCATGTGGTTTTTGTCTCTCAATTTGTTTATGTGATGTATCACGTTTATTGATTTGAGGATATTGCACCAGCCTTGCATCCCTAGAATAAATCCCACTATCCATTCCCTCATCTTCTAAAAAGCTAATATTCTGTCAGAGACAATAACTTTGGGTGCTCAACTTGTGCATCTGGCTTCTCCTCAGTTCTTGGGGGAAACATTACCAAGACTATGTGTAATCCAGGCTCTCTTTGGAATCAAGGGTTGGTTTTGATTCTTAGTTCAATTCCATGCTGATCTTACTTTTACTCTTGTTTATACCATCTCTCTCCTTCAGAATCCCAAGTGCCAAAGGCCCTTTTCCCAACTCCTAGGAACTAGAACATGCTTGGTTTGAGAGAGGTAGAGATATTATAGTTGATGAATGAAGCCTGAAACAGCCGTATTCCTTTTCTTTCAGTTAGAAAGAATGGTGACTGTTTTCAGTGTGTGTGTGTGTGTCTATAAATAGTGAATATTCTCTACTAAGTTGTCTTACTTTATCCTATTTTCAGATGTTCTGAAGAAAGAAAATTTTACACATAGAACAGGAAAAAAACTCCTATTTTCAAGTAGTATCCTTTTCAGAAAGTTATATGCTACAATTCTTTGAAAGAAGATAGAAACAATTCATTTAAATGCTGAAGGGTTGACATTAATGATTATATTTCATAGTGAAGACCGCGTCTAGTAAATTCCTTGGATTATTTTGGAATGTAATGTTTGTAGAATTCTTATTGTGGATATGCTTTCTGTGAGACTTTAATAGTTCTATTTTTATCTGGAAAGAAATGAACCTTACAATACTTATTTTCTCATTAATGGATTCTCTCTTAAATAAGCCCAGTTTTCTAATCTGGAGTGAGTAGCAGTTTGCATTAGCCTGTCTTGACAAAAAATTGTATGGGAAGAAAAATTCAAGTAAAATATGATTTTAATCTCTTTGGAAACTGAATAAATCTTTTCCTAAGTTTTTTTCATGTCTCTTTGGAGGTTGTCTTTGGAAAACCAATGCTTTTAAATTATGCATGTAGTATTTCCTAGAGTGTGTTATTTGGTAGGAAAGAACATAAATTTTTAAAAAATGCATGAGAAAACATAAAGTATATGCTTTTATTGATTTAATAAGTACTCCATTGTATGACTACACCATGTTAGACACTGGTCTAGTCACTAGAAAAGCTGGTGAGCAGACAGATGAAATGGGCAAGACAGATGGACTGCTGAGCAAGACAGCCTTCAGGAAGTTTAAAAGTGTGTGTATGGGAAGACGGTAAATAGATAAACAGATAAACTAATACATATATGTATAATATAATATCTGGGAATGACAAGTATAATGAAGGAAAATAAAGCAGGGAAAGAGCATAGAGTTGAGTAGTATTTTAGACAGCACACTGTCCTCTTGGGTAGCAGCCTGTTTATACATGCATCCATACACATATGGATATATACACATATATAGTTATATGTATGTATATATAATTTTTCACAAGAAAATGATCTATTTGAACTTGAAATTTGTTTTCATATATTTTATATAGTATTTACTTACAATTTTATCTCTTTTTTATCAGTGAGTGTGTGTTCTCTTTCTTATTCTTATACTTGTATATTTTTGCTCTCACAATTTTTAAAACTTGATTTGTCTATTTCATTGGTCTTTTCAAAAACAAAAACGCCTTAATTTGAATTTATCCTTTTACACTTTTTGTTTTTATTTCCTTAATTTCAGCCTATAGTCTTATTATCTCTGTATACTATTTTTAAAACTTGACTTGGGGTGGTGAACACACAATAAAATATACAGATGATGTGTTACTGAATTGTACATCTGAAACTATATAACTTTATTGACCAATGTCACCCTAATTAATTCAATAAAAAGAAAATACAAAACATTTGTATTATAAAGAAACTAGAGACCTGGTGCACAAATTTGTGCACATTGAAAGAAAATTAATTAGAAGAAATATTTTAATATTACTAATTGCCCTTTCTCTATAATAGAAGTGTCAACCAAATTCACGACTGACAATGACAGATTGAAACACATGCGTGAGATTGGCTCCAGCAAGAGCTTTATATGTGTCTTGCATGTGTGAGTCAACTTAGCCTGATATATATATATACACATACACACACACACACCCACACTCTAGAGGCCTGGTGCACAAAAATTTGTGCACTCAGGGGGGTCCCTCAGCCCGGCCTGTGCCCTCTTGCAGTCTGGGACCCCTTGGGGGATGACCACCTGCTGGCTTAGGCCCGCTTCCCGGGGGATTGGGCCTAAGCTGGGAGTCAGACATCCCTCTGGCAGCCCGGAAGCCCTCGGGGGATGTCCACTTGCCAGCGGGGAGCAGGGCTAAGCAGTAGTCGGACATCCTTAGCGCTGCTGAGGAGGCAGGAGAAGCTCCCACTACCACCACTGTACTGGCAGCCATCAGCCTGGCTTGTGGCTGAGTAGAGCTCCCCCTGTGGGAGCACACTGACCAACAGGGGGCAGCTCCTACATTGAGCGTCTGGCCCCTGGTGTTCAGTTTGTGTCATAATGACCAGTCATTCCCAGTCCTTCTGCTGTTAGGGTCAATTTGCATATTACCCTTTTATTATATAGGAGTGCCTGGCCAGCCTGGGTGAGGGTCTGATGGCTGTTTGCGGGCTGGCCACAGCCCCTTTGGGTGAGGTTCCCCCAGGGGTGTCTGGCCAGCCTGGGTGAGGGGCTTATGGCTGTTTGCAGGCTGGCCACAGCACCTTCAGTGTGGGGGTCCCCACTGGGGTGCCTGGCCAACCTGGGTGAGGGGCTGAGGGGCATTTTCAAGCTGGCCACACCCCCTTCAGGGTGAGGGTGTCCTGCTGGGGTGCCTGGTCAGTCTGGGTGAGGGGCTGATGGAAGTTTGCAGGCTGGCCAAGCCCCCCAGCAGCGACCCTCACCCCATGAGGGTGTGGCCAGTCTGGGTGAGTGGCTGATGGCTGTTGCAGGCTGGCCATAGCCCCTTCTGGGTGTGGGTCCCCCTAGGGTGCCTGGCCAGCCTGGGTGAGGGGCTGATGGCTGTTTGCAGGCTGTCCAAGACCCCAGCGGGGACCCTCACCCCATGAGGGTGTGGCCATCCTGGGTGAGGGGCTGATGGCTGTTTGCAGGCTGGCCATGGCCCCCAGCCACCCGAGCTCCCAGTGGAGGCTGGCTGGAAGCAGGTATATGGGATTTATTTGTCTTCTATAATTGAAAATTTGTTGCCATGAGCGGAGGCCACAGCTGGCTCAGGGCAGGCGGGAAGCTTGGCTTCCTCCATCGCCGGAGCAACCAAGCCTCCTGCTTGCTCCAACTCTGTGGCTGCCGACCACCATCTTGTTTGGGTTAATTTGCATATAGTCGCTCTGGTTGGCTGGTGGGCGTGGCTTGGAGTTTGGTGAAGGTACGGTAATTAGCATCTTTGTCTTTTATTAGTGTAGATACTAGTGGCTCAGTGCATGAAATTCATGCACATTAAAAGGGAATTAATTAGAGGAAATATTTTAATATTGCTATTTGCCCTTTCTCTATAATAGAAGTGTCAGAGATGAAAGAAAATTAATAAAATGTATATTAAAAGCTCCCTCCTGTCAGAATCTGGGGCACGTTGCGGGACCCAGTGTCAAGTCCCTGCTCACCCGCACATGCCTCAAAATCGAATGAGACCCAGACCTGGCTGGCCCCACCCTCATTTGGCAAGATCCAGACCCGGCCAGCCCCACCCCCATCAAGCCCCGCCAGGCTCAGGACATGGCCTGAGGTCCCCCATCAAGCTCCATCGGGTGGGGGGGGGTGCAGCCTGAGGTCCCCTGCCCTGGCCAGGCACCACACAGCCTCAGGTCCCTGCTGATTGGTCATTATGGCATCGGTGTGACAACCATTTGCATATTAGCCTTTTATTATTATGATAGAATAAACTTGCTTAATTAGACCTGCTTTCTGATTTAGCTAAACCTTTTCCAGTCCAGTGAAGCACCCCAACTTGTCTTTCAGATAATTGTCAGCAACACAGCAGTAAATATCAACACGAAGCAGATTATTATTGTAGATCATGCAGGGAGAACAAAGGGTAAAATATTTAACTGTAGTAGTGTTTGACTGTATTATGCACAGTGAAAAAACCTGAAGTCATTTTCAAGGTCCACCATTTCTTACTTCTTTTCAGTCAGGTCAAGTTTCTAAGCTCTCTAAATCTCCATTTTCTGGCTAATGAAAATAAAATAGGATTCCACTATGTCTACTATCTATCTACTCCAGGACTTCTGTGAGGATCAAATGAGGTGAGGCATGGGAAAACACTTCACAGACATTTGGTTAAAGTGTGAAATATTTGCACCTGGCTATAAAAAAAAACCGTGTTCCTGGGCTGTAGAAGCTGTAAGGAGGTTAGTTGTTGCTAGGGAGAGGAAGCTGGGCATTGCTACATGACATCATTACCTGGTGCCTACAGCCATTGTTTCAGGGCTGGGCTAGGCTGGGCTGTTGGCTGCATTTTGCGCCATGGGGTCTTGGCAGCATCCACTGTGATTTGGTGGGCTGTCGCTCCAAGGTGGTGGCAAGGCCTGTGTCCCACTTGGGGGAAGCTGAGTGTTGCTTTGTGGGCACCAGGTTCGCAGTGCCATTTCTCTGTGCACATCACGGCAGCTCCTGCATTGAGCATCTTAAATAATTATTCTGCTAGTTGAAACTCAATTTGATTTCTTTTATGAGACAAATACACATCTACTTATGCAGCCCAGGATCTCATGTTATTTTTACTTATGCATTTTGCTTTTTATATATTACTAGAGGGTGGGGGGTCCCTCAGCCCGGCCTGTGCCCTCTCGCAGTCTGGGACCCCTCAGGGGATGACCACCTGCTGGCTTAGGCCCACTCCCCGGGGGATTGGGCCTTAGATGGCAATCAGACATCCCTCTGGCAGCCCAGCAGCCCTCGGGGGATGTCCACTTGCCAGCGGGGAGCAGGCCTAAACTGCAGTCGGACATCCTTAGCGCTGCTGAGGAGGCAGGAGAGGCTCCCACCACCACCGTTGTACTGGCAGCCATCAGCCTGGCTTGTGGCTGAGCAGAGCTCCTCCCATGTGAGAGTACCCTGATCACCAGAGGGCAGCTCCTGCATTGAGCGTCTGCCCCCAGGTGGTCAGTGTGTGTCGTAGTGACCAGTCATTCCCAGTCCTTCTGCTGTTAGGGTCAGTTTGCATATTACCCTTTTACTATATAGGATAGAGGCCTGGGTGGGGGCCGGCTGGTTTGCCCTGAAGGGTGTCCCGGATCAGGGTGGGGGTCCTGCTTGGGTGCCTGGCCAGCCTGGATGAGGGGATGATGGCTGTTTGCAGCTGGTCACACCCCCTTCAGTGTGGGGGTCCCCACTGGGGTGCCTGGCCAGTCTGGGTGAGGGGCTGAGGGCCGTTTTCAGGCTGGCAGGTGACTGAAGCTCCCAACCTCTCCTTTTTTTCTTTTTTTTTTATTCTGGGATTTATTTACCTTCTATGGCTGTCACTGGAGCTGAGAGCCGGCTTTAGCTCTGAGGCTCGGCTCCAGCTCTGAGACCTCGGCTGCTGAAAGTAGGTATCTGGATTTGTTTGGCTTCTATAATTGAAACACTGTTGCAGCTCCAGCTCCTAGGTCCGGCTGGCTGAAAGCAGGTTTCTGGGGTTTGTTTAGCTTCTATAATTGCAACATTGTTTCTTAGAGTGCAGCTCAGAGGCCGGCAGTGGCAGGCAGGGAACCTTGGCTTCCTCCTTCACTGGAGCAAGCAAGCCTCCTGTTCGCTTCAGCTGCCTGGCTGCCGGCCACCATCTTGGTTGACAGTTAATTTGCATATCTTGCTGATTAGCCAATGGGAAGGCTAGCGAAGTTACGGTTAATTACCATGTTTCTCTATTATTAGATAGGATAAGTATTAAGTTTCCCTACTGTAGACTTTAGTTTTAGTAATTAATTCATTGAAGTTTACACATTTTATTCTGAATAACATTACAGTACACTCTCCTGAGTCCATTAAAGAATGGTGGGAATGCAGACTGGTGCAGCCATTGTGGAAAACAGTATGGAGTTTCCTCAAAAAACTAAAACTGGATCTCCCATTTGACCCAGTGATCCCACTTCTAGGAATATATCCCAAGAAACTAGAAACATCAATCAAAAAGGATATATGCACCCTTATGTTCATAGCAATACAATTTACAATAGCTAAGATTTGGAAATAGCCTAAGTGCCCATAGCAGATGAGTGGATTAAAAAACGGTGGTATATCTACACAATGGAATACTATGCTGCTGTAAAAAGGAAGGAACTCCTACATCCAACAGCATGGATGGTCCTGGAGAGCATTATGTTAAGCAAAATAAGTCAGTCAGAGAAAGATAAATATCAAATGATCTCACTTATTTATGGAACATAATGAACAACATAAACTGAATCACAAAAACAGATCCAGAGACAGAGAAGCATCAATCAGACCGTCAACCTCAAAGGGAAGGTAGGGGAAGGTGAGCATGAGGGGGAAAGATCAAACAAAGGACTTATATGCATGCATATAAGCATAACCAATGGACAGACACCTGGGGGGTGAGGGCATGAGCGGTGGTGGGGTGGGGGGACAATAGGAGGATAAGCACACATGTAATACCTTAATCAATAAAAAAAATTAAAAAAAAAAGATGTTACCATGGAAGATAATAAACAAGGAAGAACTTCCTGAATGCAAAGCCATTGACCATGGAAGACAGTAACAAGGAAATGACTCTCAGCGAGTGGAACCAGGGGGTGCAAATAAACTCTCCAAGGAATTACTCCATAGCTAGGTATGGAGTCTGTGGTTTTTAAAGAGTAGGAATTGATAGGATAACTAATGTGGGTCAGTGGATGTTATTTTCTATGCTTCTTCCAAATGAAAGCTCTCAGTATTGTTATCTGGTTCAAACTCTACCATCAGATATTATTTATCTGGGTGAGAAATGCAGATTAATAACCTTTAAAAATGTCCCTCATTGAACCATGGGCAGCCACCTCCAGAAGTGGTGGAGAAAACTGATCATTAATCAGAGATCTAGGACTTTGTGAATGGTTACAGATGACTGCTTGATTTCTGGCTAGTACAATTCTGGGTGCTATGTACTAAAATGGAGCTTGGATAGTGATGAGTCTGTTTTTGGCCCACTAATTTTGAGTTGCCTCTGAGACATTTTCATTTTTTGTGGCTATAAACTGCTGTTATAAATGTAGTTTCTTCTCTGTGATAGACCCTTAATTCTCCAGGACTAATTTTCTCAATATTTAACAGTGAGCTCCAGGGAAATTAATTGTTCACTCATTGATGATTCTGTAACAACTTATCATAACCTGATTGAAGGAATTATTGTGTTAAACAGTCTTGTCTGTGTCCTCCAATGGACAGTAAACTTCCTGAGAGCAGTGACTACCTCCCTCTTACTTATTATTTTACATCCAATATAGCGCAGGGCTACAACAATGTGGAAGAAAGCCATCCAGAACATCATTAAGAATACCCCTTTGTTCAGAAAGCTAGAACATGAAAACTATTCCAGAGAAGTAATCTATTTGGGAGAATAAAGGCAGAGTTTTTGTAGAACTTTACCAAAAGAGGTCAGCCAAAGTTCTGCTAATTCCTGTCATATGAGTAAAAAAAGGTTTTTGGCTCTGGCCAGTGCTCTTAGTGGTTAGAACATCCGCCGTGCACTGAAGGGTATGTATCTAGGTTGCAGGTTTGATTCCCTACCCCGTCAGAAGCGCGTGTGGGAAGCAACCAATCAATGTCTGTCTGTCTGTCTGTCTCTCTCTCTGTCTGCACCACCCGCTCCCTTCTACCCTCTCTAAAAAGTCAATGGGAAAAATATCCTCAAGTGAGGATTAACAAAAAAATAGTTTTTGGAGAAGTGAGAAATTATTCTTGTGGTTTAGCAGCAGTGAGTTGAGAAACTCGTTTAACAAAAGAGGAACAGTTGGAACCTAGGGTCACAAGTGGGCCACGATAAAAAAGTTTTCAGTCCTTCTCGTCTTTCAAATGGGAACCATTAAATTCTTTTATGAATGAATAAATAAACTTGATTTTCATATTTCTCTTTCTCTAAATCTCAACATTTCTCCACTGCTGGCAGAACAGTTCTCATATTAAGTATTTTCTTGGTGTTTTGTTTGATGGAGTTTCTGAGTGTTTTCTTTTTTTAAAAAATGTTTTTATTGATTTCAGAGAGGAAGGGAGAGGGTGAGAGAGAGATAGAAATGTCAGTGATGACAGAGAATCATTGATTGGCTGCCTTCTGCATGCCCCCTACTCGGGATGGAGCGCACAACCCGGGAATGTGCCCAGAATTGAACCTGGGACCCTTGAGTCCTCAGGCCAATGCTCTATCCACTGAGCAAAAACCAGCTAGGGCTCTGAGTGTTTTCTTAGTTGAGATTTTTAAGTTAGATAAATTATGTTCAAGTGCAATTATTTATTGACAGCAGAAACAAGTAATATAAGCACTTGTATTGTGCCTCTTTCCTCCTGTCTATAATGTAATCAATGCAAAATTAAAGTGTTAGGGTGGTTTTACTTATATACAAATTTTGAACTTGGTTCAATGATTTATTGTACAGAATTCCTTGTAACCAGGATAAAGAGACGAATTATAGCCATAATCTACATGAGTAAAGTGGCATATGACAATTCATGTGAATATAATTAATTTATTTAAATGCTCACAAATCATTAATCTTTCATTAGAGAGTTATATTATTTTTATTCATTCTCTGAACATACCTTAATATTTTTATTTTTAAAAGCTCATTGTAAATTAATCTTTGCTACACCAAAAATTTATGTATTAAACTGTATGCTAAAATGCAGTTTCTTATGCATATTTCTAACCAATGTCATTGCTCACACAATAATCACATTTTTGTCATTTGAAAACAGAATTTTTTTAATCTGAAATAATAAAATAACTCAATTTTTTGGAAGGAGTATATATGCCTTACTTTTATGATTTTGTACTATTTTAGAAAATAAAATCACATTTGTGACTTTCTGATTTATTCAAGTGTCCTTTTATCTGTGAGTTCCAAAATAAATAGTATTTTAAACAAGTTTGCTTGTTGGTACTCATACTTGGTTGATTTTGTGTTACAATTTGAATTTTCCAGGTTCCAACTATATAATTTGGTAAAAATCAAAAGAATTTGAGAACAAGAAGATATAGTTCTGGTCATGTGACTTGCTTTGGCCAATGGGATGTTAGAAAATAACATGGCAATTATAAAAATCTAGAACTAAATGATAATGAAGGTTCAACATATCAATACTTATGGGGTATTGTTAAGCACTTCCTAGAGGGAATTTTATAACCATAAATGTACATATTAGAGAAGAAGACAGACTGAAAATATCAATGAATTTTACAATTAAAAAGAGTTACTGAAATTTCCTGTTCTTGCATCCATATTTGTGCTCAGGACATACAGCTCCATCAGTGTGCACCTAAAGTTATTTCTGGGCATCCCATGTGCTTTCTTCCACTGCAACTCAGACTGTCCGTTTTCTTTGACCTCTGTTTGTATAGGTAACTGAAGGTTACTTAGTATTGCCACTGTTGTATTTTTCCATGAGTTCTTGACAAAATTGACTTGCATTTTTTCTATTGTTTTTAACAGCTTTAGTGAGGTATAGCTTACAATAACATCAATCATTTTAAGTATATAGTTCAATGATATTATTATATTTTTAAATTTGTACAATCATGATTACAATATAATTTTACAACATATCCATCACTTTATGCCCATTTATAGTCACTCCTCATTCCAACTCCTAGGCTTAGGTAACCACTAATTTGCCTTTTCTGGACATTTCATGTAAATGGAATAATATGCTATATGGTCTTTTGTATCTTATTTCTTTCAAAAAACAATGGTTTTGAAGTTTATCCATTTTGTAGCATGTATCATACTAGGTTCCTTCTTATTGACTAATAGATTGGTTTTGAGATTCTATGAAGGGAAAACTTAGTTAACTGATTTCTTAAGATAATTAATGGTACTCTAACTACAAGCAATGATGCTCATGTGGAAACTACATAAGTGTGTTAGGGAGAGCAAAATTTCCTCCAACTATGCATAGA
Source organism: Myotis lucifugus (assembly GCF_000147115.1). Taxonomy (NCBI): domain Eukaryota; kingdom Metazoa; phylum Chordata; class Mammalia; order Chiroptera; family Vespertilionidae; genus Myotis; species Myotis lucifugus. Next base: position 5,688,671 of record NW_005871057.1, on the reverse strand, counting down.
ATACAGAGCAAGCTTGACTTGTCAAGAAATGATAGAATTCAAACTATCAATATCACCCTTGGTATAGATTTTTGTATTCTCATGTTTAGTCTCTAACAATTTATGTAGCTTGCTTAAGTTAGTATAGCTAGTAAATGGCAAAACCTGGATTCCAACTCAACAAGTCTGGATTCAGAGTCTTACCTCTAGGCTCTACTGACACTTATGACCAGAACCAAAAGCACAGCCATGGCCAAACAATAGGAACATGTTCTCCAGTTGCCACTACTGGCCATTCTGATCATGGGAAATCATGCCATCTTTAGCATTCTCACAAATAGGAATGTCTTGATGTATGGCAGCCTAAAAGTGACTAATTGCCCATACAACATCTTATATTTTAATAGAACAAATAAAAATGGTAGCTTGACATTATATTATCTATTATTTTATATTTTCTCATTAGAAAAATCTTTAAAAAGGTAGTTTTCATGTTAAGTTAATAGTACTGCTCCATAGTTTAAAAGAATTTCAATGTACAGCCTTATTTGATTCTCGTTAAAATCAGCTACTTTTGAGTATTTTATATGTGCCAGGCATTATCCTGAACATTTTAAATGTATTTTCTAATTTATTGAAAATAGAAATTCTGTGAGGAAATACTATTTTTTGAATTTTATAGATGAGGAAAATGGGTCTCAGAGAGAAAAATAGCTCACGGTAGGCCACGTGACTAATAGGTGGCAGATCTGGGATTAGAACTCTGGGTCCTTCCTTCTAGTCTTTCCATTTTATTTTATGTCTGTAAAAGTAAATATGCCAAAGCAGATTGGTAGAATAAGGATGTATAGAAGAGGCTATGAATACATGAGGAAGACTGTGCCACCAAGTTGTATTTTTATGGATTTTCTGTAAATTATGAGGTATTTGCATTATGCATATGTAAAGCTGTGTTTGCACTCTGTATAGAATTTACCTGGAGGTTAATTATATCTAGCAAGCAAATATTTACTGAGCAGCTATGATTAAGTTATTAGATTACTGTGCTGATGTGAAGTCAATAAGGGAAGGGTGGAGAGAGACAGAAGAACAATAATAAAAACTGCCTTCCTTGAAACCCTAACCTCATTGCTTGTGTGAATTCAATCTTTCTAACATAACTGAACTTGCTCACACTATTGTTGCAGAAAACATGAAAAATGATTTTGACATAATATTCTCTAGCTAAGATAACATGCAGAATCACTGATTTTTAGAGTTGTGACAGAGACCTTGAAGCTCATGCAGTCCATTGATTTTCAGACTTGACTGCACAACAGGAATCAAACAAAGAACTTCCTAAACCACAGTCTTTGAACTCCTGATTCACCATGTCTAGGATAAGTCTTTGAATCTGAATTTTTAATAAAAATTTTAGCTAGTCAGTAACAGATCTGTATATATGCCCTTGGGAACCATTTAGTCTATATATCAACATGTAAAGGGTGGGAAATTGAGGCACTGAGAGATGAAGGACTCCATTAGTTTCAGCATATATGTTTGGCAGACAGGGACGGGCTAATGTTTTGTACAATATTCTGTGATGTGGACTCCTTAAATAACCGCATGTAATTCTTAACCATACGGAATTTAAACAAAATATGTGACACTTTATATGATTTTCAAACTATCTTAATGAGCAGAATATGAAAACATTTTATAGCAGTAGCCTCAATACTTGATAGAACTGTACTAAGAGAAAAATATTTAATATTTTTTATGCCTGTACCAACAACTATGAGCTCTGCATGGTTCTGGGTCCTAGTCTCCATAGGGAACACTTCCACCAGGTATCATGTCAAGAGAAGCATTGAACTCCTAAGTTATGTCCAGGTACCGGTAGGCAAGAAGAGGAGTTACCATCATGCAGGGGTTATCGTCCCTGGTTATCGCAAAGAGTTGGGGCTGCTGTTATTCAGTGGGGGTAGGGAGAACATGTTTGACACTCAGGTGATCTTGTTAGGTGCTTCTTGTTATTCTCTTGTCTGTTGTGATGGGAAATGGCCAAGATCAACATCCATAACCTGAGAAGAGCTTGGTAATCGGCTAAGCTCTCAGAATGAGGATCAGGTCTGCCACCAGGTAAACCAATAAGACCAGCAAAGGTAGTAGATGAGGGTGAAGGGAATCTAGAATGGATGATGGTGGGAGTTCAGTATCAGTTGCTGCGTGATATCTGCTGCAGTATAAGCACTAGCTCTTCCCATTGCCGTCCTCCTCTATGATCCCCTCAGGAAGAGAGCCCACCTGGAATCCTGGAGGAGCTGCTCCCAAGAAGATATTAGTTGATATGAGAATTACATGAGCTGGCTGTGATTAGGGTTGTCACATAAAATATAGAACACTCAGTTAAATTTGAATTTTATTTTTTCCATCACCACGTATCCCCTCTATGCCTTCTTCCACCTCCACCCACCCCCCCGCTCCACAATCACCACACTGTTCAGATAAACAACAAGCTTTAAAAAAGTACAATTATATACAAGCATGTTCTATGCAGTAATTATACCATAAATTATTAGGTGTGCTGTTTTTTATTTGCTAAAAATGGTAACCTACCTGTGGTGGACATGAGGGATGCCTTGATGTGCCTCCCTAATCTCTTCAAAGTACTTGTCCCAGGTGCTGGAATGCTGTCAGCAGATGCCTTCAGCTGTGGGCCTTTTCAGGGGTTGCCTGGGCTTCAGAGCATCAGCTCATCTGAGGACACACCCCTCTGGGGACGTCCCACATTCCATGACTGATTGGAGCAGATATATAAAAGTCTGGCCACTTATACCCAACAGGGACAACTTGAGAGCTCCTAGTGGGGTCAGCTGATGTTGTTAAGCCTGTAGTGTGTTTAAATTCTCCCACTGCCCAAGCCCGCTTCCTCCTTTTTCTTTTCACAAGTGTAGATCCCAAAGGTACTCCCAAATAAATATCCTGTACACATTAAACTCTGTCTCAGAGTTTGCTTTCTGGAGGAAGCAAACTGCTACATTTTGTTTCTTCTGGACTCCCTTATATAAAAGAGAGAGAAAAAAAATATGTCCTTCCCTAAGTAATTTTTATTGAGATATAATTTATGTGGAAGTTATAGGTGTACAGTTTAAGTTTTGATTAGTTCCTATAACCCACACTTCCACCAACTTTTCCATCAACCAGGAAAAGTTTCCCTTTGCCCTTCCCAGTCATTTCCCCCACTTCCACCAGAAGCAACCACTGAATTGATTTCTATCACTATATATCAGCTTTCCTGATTGTAGAACTTAATATAAAAAGAACCGTGCACTATGCATTCTTTTGTATCTGGCTTCTTTCACTCAGATCAATACGTTTGAGATCCACCCATATCAACATTAGGCTTCTTATTATTGCTGAATTATCATTCCATTGATCCACAGCCAGTTAACCATGTTTCTATTAATGGGCATTGTTTCCAGTTTTTGGCTCTCCTTTTTAAAATTATTATGGGTACGTTTATCTCAAGATTTATGTGGGCATATATTTTCATTCCATTGGGCAAATATGTAAGAGTGAAAGTACTGATACGTAGGGTAAATATATATTTTATTTTAAAAGAAATGGCTAGTTTTCCAAGGTGGTTGCACTATTTTGTATTTCTATCAGCAGTGTTGGAGGTCTGGTGTTTGTACATCCTCTCCAACATTTGGTCCTGTATATATCCTATAGAATAAAAGCCTAATATGCTAAGTGTACAACCGTTTGACCATTCGACTAGCAGCTATGACATGCACTGACCACCAGGGGGCAGATGCTCCGACTGGTAGGTTAGCTTGCTGCAGGGGTCCGGCCGATCGGGACTGAGTGAGACGGGCCGGACATGTCCAGCAGCCCTCCTGCTGTCCCTCCCAGGCCCTGATTGTGCACCAGTGGGGTCCCTCCACCTGGCCTGCACCCTCTCGCAATCCAGAACCCCTCATGGGATGTCGGAGAGCCAGTTTCAGCCCGATCCCTGAAGGCCAAGCTGAGGGACTCCACTGGTGCATGAATCGGTGCACCAGGCCTCTACTCTATGTATCTCTATCTCTATCTCTATCTATCTCTATCTCTATCTCTATCTCTATCTCTATCTCTATCTCTATCTCTATCTATCTCTATCTCTATCTCTATCTCTATCTCTAATCATCTATCTATATCTAATCTCTTTCTATATATATATTTACTTACATATATATATTTACTTATTTTAACTACACTAGTGTAAGTATACTGATATCTTGTGGTTTGATTTGTATATATCCATGATATTTAATAATGTTGAACAGTTTTCATGTGCTTATTGGCAATTTGTAAGTTCTTTTATAAAATGTTTGCTCAAATCTTTTGCCTATTTTAAAAATGGGCTTTCTCTCTGTATATTAATTGGGCAGATACATGTATTATGAATGTTTTCTTCCAGTCTGTGATTTACCTGTTTATTTTAATGATGAACTTTAATGAGCAGAAGTTTTAAAATCTTGTTGGGTGTTCAGTTTATCAATTTTTTAGTGATTGTTGCTTTTGTGTTTTTTCAAAAGTCACTTTTTCTTTGCGTCTACTTCATGAGTAGCTAAAAGTAATCCTAGCTGATACGTTTTTTCCATAGTAACAAAATACTTTAATTTTCAGTTTTAAATTAATATATCTGTTCCTTATATGTGAATTTCTTTGATTTTTCTTAACCTCTTTACATCTCATTTGATAGCTAGTAGATGTGAATTAAAATTTTAGGCAAGTTTCATTAAAAAAAGTTTTAAACATTATGAAATTTGTTCAGCATATTTAATTAAGTTAACCATGCATTCCACTATTAGTGTAAATATTTGAGGGCTGACTAGATAGTCAAAATTTTGAAAATTTTTTTGTGTGATCTACTGTATTGCATTATTATTCTTTTTCTATAATATAAATGTTAAGTAGGTTGCCAATATAAACTCTCTGATAATGGTAAGTATGTGTGTGTGTGTGTGTGTGTGTGTGTGTGTGTGTGTCTTTGTATTTGAAGTGTGTATATGTGAAATGAAAAAATCCACTGAAGAGGAACTACTCAAATAATGAATATAGTATTTTTATACAATGGAAAAACAACTCAGATAATCTAAAATTATGTTCTTTAAATAAGAAAAGCAAACGATAAGAAAGTTGTGCTCAGTTAAATATTATGCATAAGAAATCTGTTTGTATGCTAAAAATAGAAGCCATGATATTTAGCAGGATAATTTTTCCCATTGATTTAATATTCAACACACTTGTGCTGAAGTGGGAGGCACTTATAGAGGCAGTAAGATATCTCTAAGTTAAGCACTGGAGAAGGCTGGTAAGAAGCAAGTGAAATAGATTTCAAAATGAAACATTTAGAATCCTGTCCTTTAAAAATTTATCTAACCACCAGATTTTAATTGCAAGGTGACATCTATGGATGATTTAAAATATATACATAAAATATATTTTCTGTATGTCTCAATTTCTGAAATGAATTTCTTTCAGAGTTTTAAAAAGTATTCTATGATGAATAGTTTATTTATACCCATTTTTTCTGCTCCCCACTATTGTTAGTTAACTTGAGCTTATCTGCCTGTCTTGCATGAGTTCAAATCCTGCCTTTACTGTGTATCATGTTTGTGCATATAAACAATTACATAATTGTTGTGAAAAGTATATAAAATTATACTTGTATCTAGCTTTAAATAGCATTTGGGCATTTGGTAAGCATTAAATAAATATTGACCGTTTTTACTAATATGGTTTATGCATCCATATATATATCTTAGTCTGCTTGAACTCCCATAACAATATACTATCGACTGGGTGGTTTAAAACATAGAAATTTACTCTTTACAGTTCCAGAGACTGGGAAGTCCCAGATCAAGATGCCAGCTATTTGGTTTCTGTCGAAAGCTCTCTTCCTCTCGCAGATGGCTGTCTCCTCACTATGCCCTCAAATAGTAGACAAAGAAAGAGCTTTTTCTCTCCCTCTTTTTACGAAAAAAAAAATTTTTTATTGATTTGAGAGATAGAGGACAGGAGAGAGAAGGAGAGGAAGAAAAATAGAAGTGATAAAGAAACATTGATCAGTTGCCTCCCTTACCCATGACCAGGGCATATGCCCA
>NW_005871057.1:5661085-5682458 GCF_000147115.1 Myotis lucifugus | reverse complement strand
CTAACTCGCCATGTGACCTTGGTAGGTCATTTACCACTTTGAGGCCAAGTTTCCCTGTCCAGAGACAAGGGGAGCAGACATGTGACCCTACAGTCTTCCCAGCTCTAAGGCTCCAAGTGATATCATGTAACAAAGCTCTACTACTAACTAGTTGTGTAACCTTAACTATGGCTACCACTGACTAGCTGTGTCTACACTTAACTAGCTGTGGACCCTCAACTGTGTCTGCTACTAACGATAGCATGCCTTCTAACTGTCCACCACTAACTCACAGTATGACTCTTAATTCTTTCATACCACTAACTAGTATTACTTAACTGAGCCTACCACTAACTGGTTGTGTAACTCTTAACTATGGCTACCACTGACGAGCTGTGTGACCAGTATGCAAGTTACAGGAAGCTCTTGGAGCTTCAGTTTCCTCCCCTCTCAAACACAAGTGGTTGTAACAGCCGCCTCCTGGGGTTCTAGGGGGGTGACTGGTTTGCCTGGGACTAAGGAGGTTCCACAGACACAGAACTTTTGGTGCCAAGACCAGGAATTTCTTGGACAAGCCACAACTCCTTGGTCACCCCAGGTTGCCTATAATTATAGGTGAATTAGGTGACACGTGGAGAACCTAGTACAGTGGTTCCCAAACTTATTTGGCCTACCGCCCCCTTTCCAGAAAAAATATTACTCAGTGCCCCCTGGAAATTAATTTTTTTTAATTTTAATAGCAATTAAACAGAAAGATATATGTATTAATGTTTCTACCTTTTTCATAAAATATAGTAAAGAAAGGTGTAAATTAGAAACATTGAAGTTTGAAATTATGAAACTATTTATTGAACTCAGAATAGAAAGGTAATACAAAAAAAGTTAAAACAAATGCACCTGTGGCCATCACCGCCCCCCCTGGATCGCTGCAGCGCCCACCAGGGGGCGGTAGCGCCACTTTGGGAATCACTGATATAGGACTAGAGGCCCGGTGCATGAAAATTCATGCACTGGAGGGGGGAGGTTCCCTCAGCCCAGCCTGTCCCCTCTCACAGTCCAGGAGCCCTCAGGGGCGGGAGGTAACCCGGTGATCAGGGGAAGGTGACGCTCCCATCACACCCCTACTGCTGCCACTGCCGGCAGCAGAAGCCTCGGCCGGCCCTGGTTACCTGAGCCTCGGGCCAGCCCTGGTTGGCTGGGGGGCTGAGAGGACTGGGGGACTCTGGAGGCAGGTGCGCAGACCCCCAGGTGGGCCCCGCCTTGCCACATGCCTGCCACCCTGGCAGGGCTGAGGGGACTTGGCGCCGCCATCTTTTGGCTATGGGTGCCGCCATCTTTGAGGGCGTGGCAGTCAATTAGCATACTCCCTCCTTATTGGCTGTGGGAACCACCATTTTTGAGGGAGTGGCAGTCAATTAGCATATTCCTTCTTTTTGGCTGTGGGTGCCGCCATCTTTGAGAGTGTGGCAGCCAATTAGCATACTCCCTCCTTATTGGCTGTGGGCGCTGCCATCTTTGCAGCCTGCTGCTCAGTCGTTTGGTCGTCCCTCACTAACCCTCCTGCCGGCCTGGTCGCCCCACGCAGCCTGTTCAGTTGTCCTTTCGGTTGTGATGGTTGCTTAGGCTTTTATATATGTAAATGATCTAAAATAGATAAATCTGAGTCTTCTGTGGATTTATTTTATTTCTAAAAATTATTTCTTAAACTGATATTCAAGCTTTAAAGATAAAGTAGGTATTGCACCACCACTTTATGGTGTTGTCCATCTTCTAAGGAGAGCTACACAGATAACTAGGTAGCTAGATAGGAATAGAAATGGAGGAGAAAAAAAACAGGGAGATAAGGGGATCCCCTTCCCCACTGCCCTCTGAGATTTGTCATTCTGTTCCATGCTTCCATTTTTCTGGTCTGTTTTGTTCGTCAGTTTATTTTGTTCATTAGATTCCACATATAAGTGATTGTATTTCTCTGATTGGCTTATTTCACTTAGCATAATATTCTCCAGGTCCCTCTATGCTATCTAAAAGGGTAAGAGATCCTTCTTTTTTATAGCTGCATAGTATTCCATTGTGATAATTTTTTAAATGTAATATTGAGTTAGTCCTATGAAACAGTAACACATTGTATATAGTTAACCTTAATACAAATTATTTGTAGGACAAAAATTATCCTAAGCATTGCCTGATTATACAACTAAATTTATCTTGCATCTTGAATTTATTTCTGCTTATTATAAAGAAAATTATATGATAAACATTTACTAAACAAATTAACTCTTTTGTGTAATAAACATATTGAAGTTTAATATTAAATTTTAGTAAAGCATAGCTTCTTGTATAAACAAAAATCAATCACTGAAGAAAAAAGTCATTGTAAATTTCAGATTAATGTTTATAAGAAAAAATACCAAGTTTGGAATATCATAGGCTCAAACTTGTGATTAAAACATACTTGGCATACTTATGTACGCATACAAGCCAAATGGTATGAGATTATTATCTGATACAGATAAGTTGGAAAATCTTGACATTTCCCGTTTCTTGAAATATCTCCTAGGATTCTTACTATTATGGCAGAATATGAAGAACATGACATTCATAGTAGCTGACAAAGTTAAGTTTTCTTTGTGAAATTGCAAGAAAAATTACTTAGAGGAAGAAGACTTACAATGAATCAGATTGAGTGTCTCGAAATGTTGTTAGCAAGTAATGGCTTATTGGATCTCATTCAATACCTCTTCACTGTCACATTGTTCAATGGGGTATGTCTGTATTTGCATGGATCTGGCACATATTCAACACATCCTTGTTAAACTATTAAGAAATATAATGGTTTTGTATTACAAGGAAGCCAGGAACCTTTCTTTTTAGGACCTACATTTCAAGACTGTCACACCCCCTGGAATTAGTTCATTGACTTTTCCATATCTCTTTTGTCTTTATTGCATTAGGAAGAGATAGTAGTAGAAAATTTTTGCTGATTATACATAAGGGAATAGAGATATACCAAAAATGTTTATAACTCTACTTTTAAAACTCTGAATCTCATTTACTTTTAAATCTGAAATTACATCTTTCCTACTCTCCAAATCTTTATCTGATTTACAATAATTTGTCTTTGTTCTGCAATCTTGTATTTCTGTTAATCATTTAGTATTCATTGTTGAGACTAGTAGGGGTGGCAATAAAAATCACACTTCTACTCAAATTCTGAAGCAATTAAAAAATAAGACAAATGGGGGCAAGTAGGAGATAAAAAAAAAAAAGCTTCATTACTGGTAAATGTGGCTTATATCTTATGCGCAAATGAGTTTACTCATAGTGTTCACCAGCAAGTGGCTGGTCTAAACATGCCAATGTGTTTTTGCCAGTTCATAGATCTTCTGTGAGGGTGGGGTAAGTGAGGAGGTAAAATGAGAGTGGAGCTCCTGCCCCATATAAATAAATATCACGAGTGTGAAGAAGAGTTCAACTCCCCTAACATTCTAGCTGTTCTTCTTCTTCAAGTTCACTGGGTTCATAAGGATGTGTATTACCAGTATTGTGACTGTTCCCTTGAGAAAAAATATCATCAGCTTACTAAGACAGTCTTGCTTCTACTTTCATAAAGCCACTTCTGTACACACCAGTCACCTTTGGGTATTTTTCTGGGACTGCTGATGGACAATATGATTTTGCTGCCACAAAGCTATGGAATTGCACACAAAAATTCAATATTAAATTAAAATTTAGATCATACTTACATAAACACTGAAAATTCATTTCCAAGTTTATTTCTCTTTTCATATTGTCTTCAGCCATATTGTTTCAACATAGCCTATTAGGAGTTGATGACAACACCAAAGACAGCATCTATACATATAAAAAGCCAGTGTCCATGACGACCGTGATGACCAAATGACCCATCACCATGAGGGCGGGTGGGCGGGGCTGCAAGCAGGAACGGGCTACCACACACAATTTCGTGTGCTGGGCCTCTAGTTAAGATATAAAAGTAATGAACTATCAACATAGAAATAGACCAGATTTCAACATGAACCCCCTCACATTATCAGGCATTGGAGAGAAGTTGATATTCAAGGAAATTAAATTATTTTGCAGGTTAAATTACCAAACATAAAACATAAAGAAATTGAAGTTTACTATCAAGTGCTTTTATCCCTGGTTGTTAAATTTTAAATAACTGAAAATCTAAAGTTTATCCTTCTCTCTTTTTCTTTTGTATCTCAACTAGGGAGCTTCCTGTGTTTGGGGTGATTCAGGACTTCAACAGTGGAATTCAGAAGTTAATTAATTGAATGCCAAGAGTCTAAGTGACTTACTTTTTAAATGCTTTATAGAACACACAGATATAGCTCTGGTCCCAAGCTTATTGAATTTAGAAAACTAACCATTCCTCATTCAATAAAAGTTATTCCAGGCAAAATTATATTGCCAAAAGCCATTAGAAAAACTTGGTTATTTGTGTGGAGGAGAGTAGACTAGGAAAAGATTCTACTTTCAAAGTTTAGTCTCATTAGATTTTAGTTAGTTCATACCAGAGGTCCAGAATTCATGAGTGAATTTAAATACAACAAGGGGAGTTACTACATTAGAATGTGGATTTTTGGCATCATACCTAGAGGGAATATGCTCAGGCTTCCTGTTTATTCATGTCAGACTGAGTCTGCGGCTATAACAAACCATCCCACAATCTCAATGGTTTAGAAACATATTTTTAACATGCTAGTTGCTTTAGGTCACCTGTGGGTCTATTCAACATTTGTTTTTGTTTCCAGGATTCAGGCCGAAGGATCTTTGCTTATTTGTAACATGCTTTTCTCATAGCAGGGGAAAAAGAGTAAGAGAGATGACCAAGAAAAGCAGTGGCTATTAAAGCTGTTGTGGAGACATGGTGAATATCACTTCTGCTCATATGCCATTGGTCAGAGCAAGTGGCGTGGCAAATCCCATTATCAACATGACATATGTATATTCCTCAACTGGAGGCACTGCATTTCTTATGACAAATGATGGTATTCATAATTTGCTTACAGGAAGTGGGAATACATATTTGGGAACAATGCAAGCTATTACCAACTCCTTACAAAGTTTAGGTTTATAAAAGAGGTCATCCAATTGCCTGGTCTTCCTAATACATTATATACTAAATATATCTTCATTTCTTCTTTGGAAATTCAATTTCTTCAAGGTCCTCTATATTCAATAAAATGTGAGATGTGTCTAGTGCAGCCGTGGGCAAACTACGGCCCGCGGGCCGGATCCGGCCCGTTTGAAATGAATAAAACTAAAAAAAAAAAAAAAAAAAAAAAAAAAAAGACCGTACCCTTTTATGTAATGATGTTTACTTTGAATTTATATTAGTTCACACAAACACTCCATCCATGCTTTTGCTCCGGCCCTCCGGTCCAGTTTAAGAACCCATTGTGGCCCTCGAGTCAAAAAGTTTGCCCACCCCTGGTAGTGTAATAGTATCAAAAATCTCTTCTGAGAAGATATTTTCACACATTCTTAAACCTTTGTGTATGGATTTTCCTAGGCTCCAAATGAATTAACCTATAAATTTTTGTTATAATTTTCATTCATAAAGTTTTGAAAAGTATGTTTTTATACTGTAAATACATCTTTTTATATTAATGTCTAATTTAATAACATTATAGTCACAAAATATATAATTAAGGAGTGATTTTTTAAAATACATTTTTTTTATTGATTTCAGAGAGGAAGGGGGAGGGAGAGAGAGATAGAAACATCAATGATGATGAGAAAATCCTTGCCCCCAACTGGGGATCCAACCTGCAACCCAGGCATGTGCCCTGATCGGAAATCGAACCGTGACCTCCTAGTTCCTAGGTGGATGCTCAACCACTGAGCCATGCCATCAGAACAAGGGAGTGATTTTTGAAATTTGTTGAGTGTTTTCATAACTTGTTGTATAGTGGATTGTGTAAATAAAGCATGCATGCTGGAAAAGATTGTATACCTCTAATTTGTGGATGCAGAGCTCTATTTTTGTCCATTAAATACAGATTGTCAGTTTTACTTTTAAAACTTACTATATCTTCATTAATTTTTTTGGATGTCCAATCAATTATTAAGAAAAGCATATTGAAATATTTCATTATAATAGTCAATTCATTACATCACCCTATAACACTATACTTACCTTATATGTGTTGTAACTATTTTATTAAGGGTTTTTAATTTTATAATTGTTGTGTCTTCCTGTTTGCTAAGAGGCACAAAGTCTCTTAGCTAGAGACTCCCTTTCCTGGCCTCCATTGCAAGCAGTTGTATACATGTACCCAAGCTCAACTAATGGGATGGGAGCAAAAGTGAAATAACTTCTCATCACCTACATTAGAATGAAGACAATTGCCTTATTTTCCTCCCTGTTTCTTCAAGTGAGACATGAACATATTGGTGACTCAGATTTATCCATAAAAAACGAATAACCTTCCAGGAGGTGGCTGACCAACAAGGTTGAGGAACTATGAACTCTTAATTACTTTGTGGTCCATTGCTGCTACCTTCATGGGACTGCTGTATCTCTTGCCTTATTTTTTAAAAATCTTTATTGTTGAAAGTATTACATATGTCCCCTTTTCCCCCCATTGACCTCTCCCACCCTGCCCCTGCCCCCCACCCCAGGCCTTCACCATTCTATTGTCTGTGTCCATGGGTTATGTATGTACACATAAGAGTTCATTGGTTGATCTCTTCCGTCATCCCCAAACCCTCCCCTGCCTTCCCTCTGAGGTTTGACAGTCTGTTGGATGCTTCTATGTCTCTGGGTCTATTTTTGTTCATCAGTTTATGTTGTTCATTAGATTCCACATATGAGTGAGATCATGTGATACTTATCTTTCTCAGACAGACTTATTTCACTCTTACGTTTGGATTGTCATGTGACAGAGCAGTTTTGTTTGGCATTTCACTTGTTCCTGCAGCTCAAGCTGTACACAAACCAAGTTCATTGGCTTAAAGTCAACTTGGTCTGATAGTAAGACAATCACCTCAGCTTTCTTTTCATTACTATTTTCCTGGTATAATATTCTATTAGCCTCTGATACCAAACTTTGCATTTTATTGTATTATAGGTGTCTATCTTATACAGAGAATATAGGTAGCTTTTTTTCTCTTCCAATCTGAGAATATCTGGCAAGTTTAGTCCATTTAATTTTATTGTGATTATTGATAATTTTTACTTGTTTTCACAATTTTCCTTTTTGTTTTCTATTTTACCACATTTTTGCACTTCTTTGTTTCATTGATAGTCTTTTATAAATATATATATACACTAGAGACCCAGCGCACAAAAATTCGTGCACTCAGGGGGGTCCCTCAGCCTGGCCTGTGCCCTCTCACAGTCCTGGACCCTTGGGGGATGTCCACCTGCCAGCTTAGGTCCACTCCCCGGGGGATCAGGCCTAAGCTGGCAGTCAGACATCCCTCTGGCAGCCCAGGAGCCCTCAAGGGATGTCCGACTGATGGCTTAGGCCCACTCCCCAGGCAACAGGCCTAAGCCATCAGTCGGACATCCTTAGCGCTGCCACCCCACCTCTCCCACCACTGCCGCTGCACTCACAGCTGTCAGCCAGGCTTGTGGCTGAGCAGAGCTCCCGCTGTGGGAGCGCACTGACCACCAGGGGGTAGCTCCTGCATTGAGCGTCTGCCCCCTGGTGGTCAGTGTGTGTCATAGTGACCAGTCATTCCCAGTCTTTCTGTTGTTAGGGTTAATTTGCATATTACCCTTTTATTATATAGGATATGTATATATATTTCCATATGTATATATGTATATATATATATATTTCCTTATGTAATATAATTTAACAAATGATATTTTTATCTAATTTTAAAATTAAACAACATTTCCCTAAACAACTAATTGGTCAAAGAAAAAATAAAAAGAGAAATCTAAAGATATCATGAAACAAACAAAAATGAAAACACAAATACTAAAACTTATGGGATGCAACACAAGTAGTTCTAAAAGGGAATTTTATTTATTTATTTTTTAAATATATTTTATTGATTTTTTACAGAGAGGAAGGGAGAGAGATAGAGAGTTAGAAACATCGATGAGAGAGAAACATCGACCAGCTGCCTCCCGCACATCTCCCACTGGGGATGTGCCCGCAACCCAGGTACATGCCCTTGACCGGAATCGAACCTGGGACCTTTCAGTCTGCAGGCCGACGCTCTATCCACTGAGCCAAACCGGTTTCGGCAAAAAAGGGAATTTTATTGTGATAAGTTACAGAAAAAGAAAATTCTCAAGTAAACAACCTTAATTTACACCTCGAGAATGAGAAAAAGAACAAACTAAGCCTAAGGTCAGCAGAAGGAAGGAAGTAACTAAGATTAGAATGGAAGTAAATGAAATAGAGAATAGAAAAAAATCAAATAAAATAAATGAAAGATTTGATTTTTAGGAACAAGAAAATTGAAAAAAAGAGAAGAGTCAAGTAGATAAAATCAGAAGTGAAAGATGAAACATTACAACTGATACCACAGAAATACAGAGATCATAGAGTAACGTAAATAATTATAAACCAACAAAGTGGATAACTCAAAGAAATGGGTAAATTCTTAGAAATATACAACCTATCAAAACTAAACCATTAAGAAATTGAAAATCTGAACAGACCAATAATGAGTAAGCAGACTGAATCAGTAATCAAAAACCTCCCAACAAACAAAATTCCAGGACCTGAAGGCTTCACTGGTAAACCAAATGTTTAAAGATTTAATACCAATTCTTTTCAAACTTTCCCAAAAAATTTGAAGAAGAGGAAAAGTTTTGAGACTCATTTTACAAGGCCAGCATTACCACATTCTATTTCCTTAATCTTTTCTCACATATTTATTTTTGTTCTTTTGGCAGACCATATTTTCCAAAGATGGCCACCGCAATATATCCCATCCCACATGTCCTTATGCAATGTGACCTTGGCACTACCTCATCAAGAAATGAGTCTGTCTCTCCACCTCATAAATCTGGATGGATATTATGATTGCTTTAGACCAATATTTTACAGTGGAAATGACACTCTTTCAATTCTGAGCAAGGCCCTTGAATGTTCTGGAAGAGTTCCACTTACTACTTCTTGGAATTAAATTTGTTAGCAATTTTAAGCGTAAGTGTGTCCCAGCCAATGGTTTGGATATTTTATAGCAAAGAAAAATTATTTGTTTTACGGAAATTTAAGTGGGTGTCCTGTATTTGTATTTGCTGAATATGGCAACCCTACTTGGAAGCCAACAGATGTAACGGGAGTGTGATTCACTTGAAACTACCATACTTGGGAAGCCCAAACTAAGTGAGAAGGCCTTGGAGGATGAGACACCAGGTGAAAGGAAAAAAACACCAAGGAGCATTGAGACACCAATCATATAAGGGAAGAAGACATCTTGGAAGTAGTTCCTCCTGCCCCAACAATTCCAGCTGATCCCAAGCAGAGCAGAGATGAGCCAGCCCACTAAGACTCTAAATTCCTGATGCACAAAATATTGTTACAAAAAAATAAAATGGTTTATATTAAGCCAAAAACATTTGGGGTTGTTGTTATGCAATAAAATTGATGTTTAAAATAAATCTGTATTTGAAAACAAACAAAAGCCTGATGTCTTTGTAGGTCTAAATTTGTAATTCTACTGATTTTTTTCTGGTTTTGCTCATATTCCGTAATGAACTCATATGTGATTGCTTTTAACAGGTGAGACTCCTAAGCACCAGAATTGAAACTATTCTCTGTAAGGGAAAAGGGAATTGCATTTGTTTTACTGAAAGTAGGTCCCAGATTTAATACAGGTTTCTCAATTTTAGCTCCCTCATCTAACCATAGATCCAAAGTTTAGTGCTGTGTTTGGAGAATAATATGGGCAACCCTACCTTTCACCTTCACTTATCAATAACCGCTTTCTATTCAGGTTTCAGCTCATGAGTTTTATTTTGTTTTGTTTGTACAAAGAGGTTGTAAATTGGAGATTTCTCTCAGTTCCTATAAATTTAACAATGTATTAAAAAGTATGCTTTATCTAGAAGTGTTTGGTTTTTACTAGAGAGCCTCTCAGCTATCTCCCTGCCATATTGCATGATTTCCGTCTGTTATTTCATTGGTAACTTAAAAATGATCCATTGAGAGACAAATTTATGTTTTAAGGTCCTAAAGGGGCTACACCACTTCCTTGGAAGACCTCTAATCTGTGGCTGTGAAAGAGCCCCAATTCTATAGGAGCATCAGTAACCCTCTCTGACTAAGACCCAGCAGAATAAGACATTTGGGGAAATTTTATTTCTTTAGGCTTCTTATTTAAAAAGAACAAGATGGTTCAATTTGAGGCTTTATTCATTTGGATTTTGATGCCTTTATACTAGGTGTTAATCTTTGTATTTTAATTTCTTCCATGGAATATAAAAATAAGAGGAAATTTCTTTCAGATTTTGGAATCTCCGCTATTATTATTAGACTATCCCAATTTGACATTTGATCCTTTTTGTAGACTCTTAGAGAATTTATGCACAATATGAGTGGATATAATTTGAGATGGGAAATAGAAGTTAGAGCGCACTGTTGCCTTTAGGTATAAAATGACCTTGGAGTTAATTCTTAATGGAATTCGAAATGACCAATTCTTCATGGTAATTGTCTGGTTCATACACAAGGAGAAAATTATCTGATTCAACTTGAGGTGGCCCTGTGCCTTCTGTTTGGACATTGTGCAGTTTTATACAGTTCTATAATAATTCCAAGTTTTACAATTTTACTATTCACATGAATTACTGGACTATTAAAAATATTTTGTACCACAGATCATTTCTCTGATTAAATAAAAAAAAAGTCGTTGTCAGGCTAGTAGATCATTATGTGAAATTTTACAAGTAGATTTCTCAAGTTTGATTTGCAAGTTTGATTGTGGGACTTTAGATAAATTTTCTGAGTTAAGTTTTAAAAATTTCTGGAGCTACAAATGAATACTTTTCTCTTCCTTCTCATAAAAGGTAGTCTGCCGATAGCCCTGTGCATTTCATATTTATTAGTATTAGCTCTAAACTTTTCATTTTGGAGGGGTCAGTCATAGTTCCAAAATTTTCTCAACCAATTTCATTAATTAGTATTTTAAACCTTTTTAAAAACTTTAAGAAACAGAACCTGCACTATTCACCAATGATCCCAGGAAGGTACTAAAAGAAGTAAAAGTTGGTAAGGGAAGAAGTGACCTCATGAAAAAAAAGAAACAAATTGTCATGTTTCTCTTTTAATCATCATCAAAGGGAACATAATCTTAATGTTTAAAATGAATGGATTAAGAGAACCAATAGCTAAAGAAGATTATAGGGAGATGCTTCTTGCCTATTCTTGGTCATTCCTTGTATGTGGAGGGGTTCTAGTATTGAAACATCTTAGCCTTTTTGATACTCCCCTTCTCTCAATTCTCCCCACAAATGTGGAGTGAGTTATTATATTAGAGACCTTGAAAAGAGAAAATGCTGATGCTGCTGGTCTAGGAACCTCACTTTGAGAACCGCCGCCATAATATAACTCTGCCCAAAGAGAGCACATTCTGCTCTGTGTCTCCATCTAACAATTAAGTAGTAGCAGCTTCTGCCCCCATGGTGAGTCCAGCACTGGGGTCACTTCTAACAAAGTTAGTAAATCTGTAAATCTGTTCAATTCTGGGTCGATATAAGTAAGCCTCCTTTACCGCAGATAGCTCCCTGATTTGGTCTTTTATCTGCCTGAACCTCTTGTCTGTTTTAACTTGATCAGAATTTGAGTTGGGAAGAGGGTGCTATTATTGTATTTCTCAAAATCTCAAAATGAATATATATGGTCTCCCGAAGTCAATTAACATGTATGTTGGTCTGCCTACTTGGATTGTAGGAATTTGAAAAGAAGAAGCATACGTTCTCTTTGTAAAGTCAGTATGCAATCCAGGGCTGCCCTTCGTTCACTTGAATCCAGTGGAGATTAAATAAAAAAGACTTTTTATATAAGTATTGTCAGCTCCTATATTTCATGGTTAGTTAGAATTTTAGACATTATCTCAAACATATGAAGAACCTGATCTATAGAGTGGACTACCAGCAATCTCTTTTAAAGGTCTGATGCTGCTGAAATCATTAGAATGGGACTTTTGGAAATGATGCCATGACCCAGTGACTAAGCCATCTTGATATATGCTATTCCAGAAAGTTAATTTTTCAAGTTTGATGAATCATCAACATTATTCCTTCAAGGTTTTCTATCTCATGCTGGGTGAATTACAGTCCAGTGACTACTCCTAGCAGCTAGCCAGCTGGTGATAATTGCTGTTAATTTCCTGGTATTTGGCAACTAACTGTTCCTTGATAATCAGTGGGAGATAATATAAGAAAATGTCGGAAGGGAATTACTAAAAATCACATTTATTGTTCTAGTTGACTATAAAATGACTAGAGGCCCGGTGCACAGATTCATGCACCAGTGGGGTCCCTCAGCCTGGCCTGTGGTACTGGGCTGAAACTGGCTCTCCAACATCCCCTGAGGGGTCCCAGATTGTGAGAGGGTGAAGGCCAGGCTGAGGGACCCCACTGGTGCACTATTGGGGCCAGGGTAGTTGGATTCAGGAAGGCTTCAGGGTGAGTCTGGCCTGTTTTGCTCAGTCCTGATTGGCCAGACCCCAGCAGCAAGCTAACCTACTGGTCAGAGCGTCTGCCCCCTGGTGGTCAGTGCACGTCATAGCAACTGGTTGACTGGTCGACTGTCTGGTCCCTGGTGGTCAGTGCATGTCATAGCAAGTGGTTGAGAGGCCTTAGCATATCATTAGCATATTATGCTTTGATTGGTTGAATGGACAAACAGAGAAATGGACACTTAGCATATTAGGCTTTTATTATATAAGATACAGGCTTATAGTTCAAAGTTAAAAATATGGAAAATATAAAGAAAATAGAAGAATTTAAATATAACCTTTCTATTCAGAGAAACTAATTTGCATAATTTTAGTAAATATTTGTTTTGTATGTCATCTATGTATACTTACATATACTGATATGTACATGTACACCACATCACCACCACCACCACCACCACCACTTCTACTAAGAAAATTTGGCATCATTTCTGTTTTCCCAGCTCTGAGTTCTACTTTTCTTTTCTATTTAGAAATCTATCTTCATCATTTCTCATCTCTAGTTTTCAGAAGGATAATTTTCTCATGGCACCACAGTATTCTATCAGATGGTTGTGGAGTATATTGGTTTAACAATTAACTAGGAGTCATAACGATAAATAAATAAATAAAATAACTGGGAGCCAAAAAGTCCATCAAACAGGAAATTAATTCTGAAGTTCATTGTAGAACCCAGGAAGGGTGATTCTCAAAAGCAGCCAGATAATATAATTTTATTTGATGACCATAGCCTGATGAGGGCCTAGGCAGCCAAAGAAACACATCTAGTGTCATAGGATATATGCTATGTTTTTGCTACATATATATTAATCATCAAAAACCTATATATTTTCTACCTTTAAGTGCTAATTAAGGTATAATGCTCACTGATTCACCTGACAGAGGCTCTTCTGATGCTTAAAAATGATTGGTACTTGTTGTTACTCAGGGTTCTCTACCGAAGCAGAACAAATAAGACCTATTGAGAAATAGATATAAAAGGAGATTTATTATAGGAATTGGCCCAAGTGGTTATAGAAGCTGAGAAGTCCCACCATCTGCCATTTGCAAGCTAGAGAACTAGGAAAGTGAGAGGTATAATTCAGACTTAGTACGAAGCCCCAACAACCAGGAGCTCCCATGTACAAGGGCAGGAGAGATAGATGTCAAAGCCCAAAAGAGAGAGAATTCACCTTTCTTTTTCCTTCTTTCTCATTTGAGCCTCCAACCGATTGGATAATGCCATGTACATTGGTGAGGTTGGATATGTTTTACTCAGTTTATTACTGAATCAAATGTTAATCTCTTCTGGAAACACCCTCACAGACACACATGGAAATAATGTTTTACCAGATATCTGGGCATCTCTTAGGCCAATCAAGTTGACACATAAAATTAACCATCGCAGTACTCCTTGGTGAGTGCATTGGATACTCTTTGGGTGCTGATTCTTTTTTAAAAAATATGTTTTTATTGATTTTTAGAGAGAGAAGAAGGGAGATGGAGAGAGAGAAAGAAACATGGATGAGAAAGCAACATCATCAATTGGCTGCCTCCTGCATGCCCTCCACTGGGGATAAAGACTGCAATCTGGGCATGTGCTCTGGCCAGAATCCAACTGTGACTTTCTGATTCATAGATCAACACTCAACCACTGAGCCACACCAGCTGGGCTGGGTGCTGATTCTTTAGAAGCTTAGCACAAGCATTTCTTCAGAGTTTTACCAACAAGCCTATCTACTGCCCTAAAGTTCATAAGAATGGAATTCATCCTGTGTTTCAAATTTATTTTAATCTGTGAGAATTATCTTCTTTTATTTTCATGCTCTTTGAAAACATAATATTTTTAGTAAGATGGGCTAACTAAAATAGGATAAAGCACTGTCTTCCAATAGTTTTGGGTTTGGTGCACAAAATCTCTAAGACAAGGAAGTTTCAAGTTCCTCAATACCTGCTTGGACTGGAGTGAAAGGGAATTATATAGAGTTTAATATATTTTTTAATACATAAATGTATGCATGAATGAATGAATGAATGAATGAGAGGTTACTAAATTATGACTGTCAAGCATTTTTATAGTGTGTTATAGTTTTAAAATCATACCTATTGTCTTATTTTAGCTTACAACTACTCTAAGATAAACAAATAATTATTCCTATTTTTAGAGGAGAAATAGATGCCCAGGGTCACATTTATAGAAAATATCAAGTGCATGTAGTTTTGATACTAGGGTAAGTATTCATTTTGCCAAACACGACTCATCTCGTATAATGGAGTAAGCGCTAGAGAAAGAAGAAATAGTACAAGAGTCTAAGGGAATTGAATTTATAAAAATCTATTCAGAGAATGGAGACTCATGACTCAGGAATGAAGATAACAGCTCTATAACTTCCTAACTAATACACATGGGACTTGTTACATCAAGGTTGACACTGGGGAAAATGCATGCTCTGTGAAATAAGGATGAAAGAACATTTGGAAATCAAAAGAAAGTCACACAGATAGATAGTTTAGAGAAGTGATGTAAGGAGAGTAGCGGAATAAACAGCTCTACTGGAGTTCTAAAATCAAGAATGTTCTGTTACAGGAAATATAGATTTCTGGGAAAAACAATGTACCAGTGTAATAATGTTCCCTGAGTTCCATTGATTCCAGGAATCCAACAGTGTTCTTAGAAAGTAGTGATGGTTGGTTGTGGACTCCCTACTGAGGCCTGTAGATCTGTGATCCACTGAGAGGTGTGCTCATTGAGTATGGGAGGTAACAGACACCTGCCCTTACCTAGCCTAATCTGCTGGATGCTAGTTGTTGCTACTAATTTATAAGGAGGTAAATGATATTTTTGGAAGAGGGTTTCCCAGATTCTTAGAGAACTTGGCAAAGTGGTTTTGAACAGAAAAATGAAGTACTGAAAGGGTATATTTTCAAGTGAATTCAAATATTACAAGTGGTCCTGAAAAAGGGAGTCTGAGTCATAACATCAAAAGCTTGAACCCTTAACTATGAAATTAGCTTACTTCCCAAGAACCAGGAAGAATATATTAGTATTTTCTTTTTGCCTAAGAATGATATCACTTGAATACTGTCTAGTAGTAATCATAAACTACTTAGGAGAGGCTAAGGAATAAAATCTATGAGCTCAGAGGTCTATCACATACCAATTTTCAGCATATGGGTAATAAATGTGAGGTGATTGCATAAGTTGGTAATGTTTAATCTCACTGAGGTCCTAAGGAGTTGTTGGAATGCATTCACAAAGGAAATAAGCAATTGGAACCAGTGAAAATAGACACACAAATCATGAGAGCAGGAACCAACATCAGGAAGACATACTCTAATATATGCTGGATCCCTGAATGCATTGGGGCTATAACTGATAATGGAGATGTACATATACTCTCCTAATGCCAGTATACTTTTTAAATATCCACTCATCTTCATGGTGTTAGGAGCCTCTTGGATAAAACAACATCAACAAAACAAAAATGAAACAATATAAAATAAGCCTTGACTTTTTCCATACTGAGAGTGTAGATCTAGGTTAGATAGTTAGGGGTGATGAATTGGGGAAGCAGGAGGCATCAGAGGTCAAATTGTAATGAAGTGAAAGAGGGAGTGGAACCTTTGGCCCTTGAGAAAGGATTCTTTTAAAGGAAAGACAGATTCTGAACCTCACAGGGGAACAGTGGTTTTGACTATAATTGGGAGCTGGAAGAAAAGTAAGACTGTAGCTCTGTTTCTTCATTTCCCTCAAGGCAAGAAATTTTGTGACTATTCTGGTGGAATTTACCAGCTGGAAGATAAATGAAGGTCTCCAAGGAGCTGCTATATACTGACCAGGTATCTTTTTAGCAGATAATTTCTGGCTTGTTAAAACTGGTTATTATAAATAAACCTACAATTTATAGATTTATGAGACACAGCTGTACTGAAGAAGAGAAGCGCTCATATAATCTTTGTAGCTATCTAGCTAGTAAGGGATAAAAGTCTAAAGGACCACAAACTAAGTAGCTTCCCTGTAAAGTTTGTAACAGTCATTGCTAGTGCTGGTCACTCCCAATAAACTGTAGAGTGGAAGCAATTTTAGGAAGGTGATTCTGATAGGGTTAGGGCGTCCAGATTTGATTTAGCTTTGAGTGTGGCTCCAGCTTGGTGCTGGATAAGATTTGTTCTTTGTAAGTCTTCTTGAGACTAGAGCCTTTTGGAAGAGAGCAGTAAATCTAACTTGATATAAGAAAGACTGAGGTCCTACAACTAGGTTTGTGGGATTAACGAGCTAATGAAATCTAAGTCTCTATGACTCAGTGTTAAAATGACTTCAAAGTAGGGACCATTTTTGAAAAGGTAAAAGGGAAGAAGTGCTGAAGTAACATCATTATCATGTCCGAGTCAAATACAAATGCTGCTTCTTTATAAATCTTACATTTGAAGGTGACAGACTAACAGATGGGGAGGAAAAGGATGATGTGTTCCTGACACAAATTACGGAACTGGCACAGAGGCAAAATGAGGGACTTGCTGGACATCTGCTGGAAGCCTCAGTTGGCTAGAATCAGAGTAAAACAAGTTCTTGACTTGTATTACTGATTACTTCATGTCCCAAAAGACAAGAACAGAAACTGCTATTCTAATTTTGACCTTCTCCTCAAAAGAATTGGTGGAATAGAAAGGAAAGGAAAAAATGCCATTTTGGAAGTTAGTGTAGCCATAAAGTAAAGGCTGGCTTTATAATGACCTATAATCTATTGTGAAAGCCAATTTCATAAAGGTCAGGGCAAAGATAGGCTCCCTTACAGCAAACAGGGCTTTCCAATGGAAGAGAGTTGTGAATGTGTGGGCTTTCAATTGCTGCTTAAAACCACGCACATTACCTCAGAGGATTAAGGGTCAGGACTCTGGGCTCAGTGTGGCTAAGCTGGACTCTCTGCTCAAGGCATCACAAGGCCAACATTACTGTGTTGTCTTGGCTGGGTCTTATCTGGACGTTCTGAGGGAAATTCCACTTCTAAGCTCATCCAGGTTGTTGACCAAATTTATTTCCTTGAGGTTATAGTACTAAAGCCCCTATCTCCTTGCTGGCTATCAGAAAGGGGCTAGTTTTTGCTCCTAGCAGCTCCCTGGGTTACTTCTCATTCTTTTCATGTGGCTCCTTTCAGTAACAGCAGAAGTGTCCTTCTCACATTTTGAATCTCTCTGACTTCTCTTTCTGCGGCATCTCTCAGACTCCATATGAATACAATTTTCTGCATTTAAGGGCTCATATGATTACATTGGCTAAACATGGACCATCATGGGTAATTGCCCTTTCTTAAGGTCTGTAACTAATTATGTCTACAAAGTCTCCTTTTCCTGTAAAAAGGAAGGGGTTGAAAATTTGGGGATCATTCTGTACATTACATTAGAACTTTCTTGATAAGATTTGAACTGTACAAAGGGTCCAAATAAGGCATGAAAAGTACAGATTAAATTTCCCTTGAGGTCAAATTTTTCATGAATATCATCTATATATCTATAATTTTAATAATAGTGTCAGGAAGACTAATACCCTAAATGAGATGAGATATCAAAAAATGTTTAAAAAAATACTAAAAGGACCATTACATTTATATTTTCATTAAAAATATATTTGTATATTATGCTTATAATTTATCTGGGAATTCTACTATGAAGCCTCAATTGAATATACTTGCTTTGTCAGGCATCTATAGGATAATGCATACAAAAAAATAAAAATTTATACCTTAAACATTTTGATGATAAGGCTTTGGGAATTCTTAGTGGAAGACTTTTGTTTTTGTTTCTATCAAGATTCTAGACTAGACAACTTTTACTTGTCAGAAATTTAGTAATATATATGTATATATATATTTTACAACTTACGCATACCTCATTTACTTGATTGAAAGCCTTCTTATGGTACATACAATGTTTTACATAGTTGATATCAACTTTGTCCTCTCTGATTTCAGTGAGTTGTGTTTGGGTTTCTATGCTCCAGACTCTGTTGCCTTTGTGTGTATGTTTTTTCAGGACCAAGGTGGGCACTTTCATTTAAATCTTATTTCCAACTCCTCTGACAATTAATTCCTGGATTCTTAGCTTTGTATAATTATACCCACAATAGAACCAGCATCCTAAATCACAAGATAAAATCCTCTTATCCCAACATCACATGATCTTCTAATTCTACTAGTTAACGGAAAAGGCCCAAGGCCCACCACAACTGCACCTAATGAATAATATAATACCGAGTCTTGTGCACAGGGAATATTTATTTTTCTTACCTTTGTTCTTTAAAATTTTTTAAAGTAAAACATAAATTTATTGACTGTGCACAGTTGTTCACAGTTCACATTTCACTATCTCCTGAGAGGAAGAGCATTTATTCTTTCATTAAAAAGTTAAGCTCTTAGGGCAGCAGCAGGTATGTAGAGCCTTCTTCCTCTATATGGCACTATCCAATGAATGTGAAATGTTTCCCTATTAATACAAAAGAGAAAAAGAAATAAAGCTAATGATTTCTGCCATCATTCATCATCCCGTCTCTGCCAATATGCTCCTCTTATTTTATAAAATGCCAAAAGGTAAACAGTTCTCACATTAGTGGTTCCATCAATCAGAAGAGTATTGTTAACATTTATTTGGCACCACTAAGTTCAGAACCTCCTTAAGGCTGTGTGACAGTTGACAAAAGGAGTCCAAGGCTGTGGTCACTTCCTCAGGAAGATGCCTTTTGGCAGCGAGGGTGGAAAATGATGAGAGCTTTCATCAGCCTGTTCAAGTTTCTAGAGCTATTTTCAAGTTTTGAGATGTTTACTTGATACATCATCAGAAATTTGCCATTTGAATGAAAGACAGGGATGTCAAATTCATACCTCTCATACCAAGCAGAGTTTTCTGGAAGTATGATGTCCAACGCCTATAAAATGAGAATATTTTCAACAGCTACAATTCCTCGGAGCTTAAAGGGCTACCCTTTCCTTGCTTGCCAGGTTCCAGCACGGGGGCCATAGGGACAGGTATTTAGTAACATTTTTAAGAACCTAAGCTAGCTTATGCAGGAAAGTGAAGTTTAGTGATAGAATACAACCCAAGACTAGTGATTCTCATTATATATCTACTAGAGGCCCAGTGCATGAAATTTGTGCCCTGGGGAGGCGGGGAGGGATCTCCTCAGCCCAGCCTGCATCCTCTCCAATCCTGGGGATCAGGCCTAAACCAGCAGTCGGACATCCCTCTCACAATCCTGGACCACTGGTTCCTAATCCCTCACCTGCCTGCCTGCCTGGTCGCCCCTAACTGCCCCCCCACCGCCAGCCTGATCGCCCCTCACTGCCTCTGTGTGCCAGCCTGGTCACTCTTAACTGACCCGCCCCCCACCGGCCTGGTCACCCCAACTGACCCCCCTGCTGGCCTAGTTTCCCCTAACTTCCCCCCCTGCCAGCCTGGTCATCCCCAACTGCCCCTGCTGGCCTAGTCACCCCTCACTGCCCCCTCTGCCAGCCTAATCACCCCAACTGCCCCCCCTGCTGGCCTGGTCACCCCAACTGCACCCCCCCCACCAGCCTGGTTGCCCCTAACTCCCCCCCCCCTGCTGCTGGGCTGGTCGCCCCCAACTGCTCCCCCTGCTGGCCTGGGCACCCCACGCAGCCTGCTGTTCAGTCCTTTGATCATCCCTCCCTAACCCCCCTGGCGGTCTGGTCGCCCGCCCCCGCCTGCTTGTTCAGATGTTTGGGCGTCCCACACTAACCCCCCCGCTGTCCTGGGCATAGAAAGAAGCCTTTTTAGGGCGTGGGGAAAAATGGAAAAATTATCTCAATTTTGTATAGGTGAATTTACTATGGTGGACCCTCGCAATTTAGCAGATTGGAATGCATTATGTTTACCAGATAGGCGGAATAGGGAGAGTGGGCCCTTCTTTTGCAAAGGATGGGTTGTTCTTTGCCTAACATGGTTAAGACTGACCTGGGAAAGTATTATACAACATTGTCACCACATGCATGAGAGGCAAAATAGCACATTAATCAGAAGGGCCCTTTGGCTTTGTAAGACAACAGTCTCAAAATCTTTTTAATAAATTAGGTGCAACTTCCCCAGAGGACTCCCCTACACATGGCATAGAGCCAGTGGAGGGTTAGTGAGGGGCACACAGAGGAAAATAGGCTTGTTAGTATCCTCAGATGTTGCAGACCAGAGGCAGCATGGTGGTAAGAAAATGGGTGTATGAGATCTGACACATGAATCTGAATATTGATCCAACATATGAGCTCACCTCAAAGGGTCAATAGTTTACTGTTGTCAGGTCCCTTAACTCACCCTGTGTTTGATGTCTTTTAACATCATACTGGTACACAATTAGCTTGTCAGGGAAATTCTGGAAGCCCAATTTTATGTAATCCTGTGAAAGAAACAACACATTGGCCTATAGCAGGGGTGGGCAAACTTTTTGACTCAAGGGCCACAGTGGGTTCTTAAACTGGACCGGAGGGCCGGAACAAAAGCATGGATGGAGTGTTTGTGTGAACTAATATAAATTCAAAGTAAAAATCATTACATAAAAGGGTACGGTCTTTTTTTTTTTTTTAGTTTTATTCATTTCAAACGGGCCGGATCCGGCCCGCGGGCCATAGTTTGCCCACGGCTGGCCTATAGGGTGCACTTTTCTCTCCAAGTTACCCTTCAGAAATAAAGCCCAGCCTGGGGCTCTGAGGTGATCTCACGGGCATATGTCTTG
>NW_005871057.1:5636785-5660985 GCF_000147115.1 Myotis lucifugus | reverse complement strand
CTCTGTTTGAGGCCCAAGGAGTTACTGGTCTCCCTTATGAAATTCAAGAGGGCAGGAACAAACACTAAGTAAATTTTTGAAGAATGAATGGATTGGAACTTAATAGCTACACACACACACACACACATACACACACACACAAAAGATTGAGTTAATCATGACAAGATTTTTAACTTGGGAGTCCTAGTTTCTTAACTGTACAATATATATCATAATACCTTTATCATAAGATTTTTTTGAACATTGTTGTAATAAGTTATATAAAGTGCTTAGCAGAGTATCTGGCACGGAGGTATACTTAATACATATTAGGTGAACAATGGATGCATCCAATATAATAAAGAGCTAATATGCAAATGGTTGTCTCACCCTCATGCCATCACACTGTAATGTCTCAGACACTCAACACTGGGGAGAGAGGAATGGGTACCAGCCAGGCACAAATGAGCTCATGAGAGAGGAATGGGGACCAGTCAGGCACAAATGAGCTTGTGAGAGCAGAATGGGGAGAGGGACAAACCACCTGCCCCGTGGTCCTGGGTGCCAACGACTGCACCTGCTCCTGTGGCCTGGGAGAGGGACAAGCCACCTGCCCACAGTCCCCTGCAGCTGCTTCCGGCCTGGGCAAAGCCAGCACAGGTCCTGGGTGCCTGCGACTGGCCAGAGGAGGGAATCCTGGGTCCCAGGTGTGGGGTGAGGCAGAGGTAGTTATGGGTGATCAGGCCAACACGGGAGCAGTTAGGGGCGATCAGGCCGGTAGGCAGAGGTGGTTAGGGGCAATCAGGCAGGCAGGCAGGCGAGCGGTTAGGAGCCAGTGGTCCCGGATTGCAAGAGGCAGTCAGACATCCCCCAAAGGGTCCTGGATTGGAGAGGATGCAGGCCGGGCTGAGGGAACCCCCCTCCCGTGCATGAATTTCGTGCACTGGGCCTCTAGTAAATTAATAAAACCATAAATAAAAGTAAGATTTTTAGTTTTTCTGTCTGTAGAGCTTTAATTCATTATTTAATTCATGATTTCTAACTCTATCATGACTTAAAAATTAATTTCAGAAATGGTATGTGTTGCCTTGATTTACCCTGGCTGGTAGGCAGTAGAATATGTAGATTTTGTCTCCTGCATTTTTATTTGTCAAAGAATGAAACTTCTGGGGTTCCAGGTACCAGTATTTACTTTAGTTTCTACACACAATAGGTGCTTAGTTTTTGTAGAACTTGGTTGATTCAATGGAAATAAAACTAATCCTATATACCAGGTAATAAAAGCCTAATGTGCAAATCGACCGAACAGCGGAATGACCGGTGGAATGACTGGTTGCTATGATGTGCACTGACCACCAGGGGGCAGATGATCAATGCAGGAGCTGCCCCCAGTGTGCAGGCCCCAGGCCAGCCAAGGCAGGTGCCAGCAGGGCCCCCCCCCTGATCGTCCACTGGTTGCCCCGAAGAGGGAGGCGACCAGCAGCAGTGGTGGAAGGGGATGGGACCTGCAAGTGGGCAGCACCTGGCCAGCCAAGGGTGCCAGAGGGTCCCCACCATTGCCCTACCGGTAGCTCCTCAGATTGGCCCTGATCGCTGGCCAGACCTAGGGACATTACCCATGCATGAATTTCATGCACCGGGCCTCTAGTTGATTATATTGATGGTACTCTGTCCTTAGAGCTTGCCAGGGACTATAAAAATTCCTGTTTTGTTGTTGTTTTAAATTTTTATTTGATCTAAGTATGTAGAATCCTTAAAAATTCTGAAAAGAAATCTGGGTTTAGTTTTTGTTTTAGAGACTTCTAGCTAGAAGAGCTAAGAAGTGATTTTAGAGGGATTAATTTCCTTGTGGTCATTCTATTTTTTTACCTACCTAAAAATAACACTCTGAAAGGCCAAAAGATTATAGAAAGCATTTAAATATTTTGAAGCAAGTAGGAAAATGCTAGTTTTTCTTTTATTTTTAAGTTGTACATATTGTATAGCAAGCAGAAAAATGTTGAATATTTAATTCATCCATAGGACTCTCTAATTCATATTAATAAAAAATATGCTGAGACATTCATATTGTAGCTTTCCTTGGAAAATCTTTAAGGGCTAAAATTACTCTTTTATGCATACATAAAACCCTCACTCTCTGGCGTGTTTTCTCTTTAAATAACAATGACTACTTGAGAAAAATGTATAATTCCTTGGTAGCTAGAAGCTAGTAATATTTCTGCAGAGGTTTGGCATATTCTGGAGGACAATAAAAGAAAGTCTAAATAATCTTATTTGGACTTGGGGTTACAATAATGTGTGCTCTTCAAATTTTTTCTTTCTTTGGTATTTAAAATGTCATTAGCATATGCAAGCACTCTACCATTATCTTAAAACCTCTATTCATGTTTCTCACCTTACTTATACCTGCATTATGATGACAGCTACAGGTTTGATCTTCTGACATAAATCCAGGGGCCTGATCATTCCCACTGTAGTCCCAGTTCCCCATGAAATGGTGTCAACTTTAATAGTAAGTGCAAAACTGCCCTCACCAGATGATGTCATGATTTTCTTTAATGTATCACAGTTTCACCCTGAACATTAGCGTTATGCTGATTGGCATAGCATGATTGATATTAGAAAAGCTACTTTGTTCCCTTCTCTAAAGATAAAAGGAAAATATGGAGATGAGTTGCACCATGAAGAATACATAGCTGGACAACAGCTATAGTTTCCTTGATTGCTAAGGACTAATAGGTAATTTCCTACCAACTAACTTAAAACCATCACTTGAACCATAAAACTTCAAAAAAAATCCCTTATTCTTTCCTAACTTAGAAATCCTGAAACAGTGGCAAGGTCCTCCATGCGTTTGATTGTTATAATGATCATCACTTTTAGATTTCATTAATCTGGAATGGAGAGCACTTTTTGGCAAATGGGATTTTTTTCTATTGAGTCTCACCATCAGACCTGTGACAAATAGCAATTTTACATGCAGTGAATCATCTGTAACGATGAAATATGCTCTGAGAGTGAGGGAGGGTGTGCTTTACCTCTCCTGCCTGCTGTCCTTATTGCAGTTGAATTCAGATAACTGAAAGCCTCCACATTCAAAATGTTTTCAACTGCCAATTGCTCCACACTATATGCTTTTTATTATTTTTTGAAATCATAACTGCTTATAATGTCACTAATTAACTTTTAGTTAACTTGTGCTCATTTGAGCTATTTTGGTGGTATGTGCAATATGTATTGTTAATAAAGACTGCAAAGCAATGATCTCATTAAGTAATCTTTGTTTTTGAGTTCCATTGATATTAAATGCAGTAGGTGTATGTGGGATCGAATAGAAAACTACTGTGGATTCTATCAATTTAACCTGATGCATATTACCCAGATATAGACATACTTGACATTAAAGACAATAGATATTTACTAAAAAGGTAATAAATTCTATGTGAATGACAGAAAATTTAGTGTCTATTTCAAGTAGATTAGTAGATGACAAGGAAGTTCTAAGTAGGTATTGGACTCCTACATGACATACAGATTTCAGGGTCATATTATTTTTAGGAAAATTTCACCATTATTTTGAACCATTCATTGCTGAAATAAGCAAGATTATAGACAAAATGTAGTTGTAGTGACCTAGGTATGGCTTAACATATATTGAGGTTTAATTTGGAAACATTTTAAGTTAATGTTGCTTTTATGCATCTGATACTGGTACATTAGGCGACTTCCTACCTTCATGACCCTTCAGTTATCCATGCATGCGTTTACTGGTCCTCTGAAGACATCCCTGGCTCCATCATGCTCCAGTCCCTTTCTTAGTAGAGGATATTTGAGGAGCTTTAGAGCAGCAGCTCAGCATCTAGCTAATTTTGCTATTAGTCATGTTCTAATCTTTGGCCCAGACCCCGTATCTGAGCTCTTGCCTGGAGTCCGTTTCTGTTATGGGGTCCCTGTGGCACTTTTTGCCAGAATCTCTTCCTTATTGAATTTTACACACATCTTGACTATATTTTCTGGTCATGTTAGGTTTCCTACCTTTTGGTCCCTTCATTAGTTTGCTCGGGCTGCTATAGCAAAGCATCACAGACTGGATGGCTAAAGCAACAGGAATTTGTTTTCTTGGATTCTGGAGGTTGGAAGTCTAAGATCAAAGTGTAAGCAGGGTTGATTTCTTCTGAGTCCTCGCTTCTTGGCTTGTACTAGCAGATGGCTATCTTCTTGTGTTTTCCCGGGGTCTTTCCTCTATACATGTCTGTGTTCTAACCTTCTCATCTTATAAGGACACCAGTCATACTGGGTCAGGGCCCACCCTAATGGCCCCATTTTAATTTAATTACCTCTTTACGTAAAGACCCCCATCTCCAAACATAGTCACATTGTGAAGTACTGGGGATTGATATTTCAACATATGAATTTGGGGTGGGGGACAAAGTCAGCCTAAAAATGTCACTATTTTTCTTCTTCCTGTTACAACAGCAACACCAATTATTATTTTCATAGCTAACATTCATTGAGTGCATATTATATGCCAGACACTCTTCTAGCTGCTTCACATCTACTGTGCCCACACATCAGATCTCTAACCCGGTGATGGAAGCCTTGCTACCTACTGCCAGCATCTATGATGTTAGCTGGTTGATACCTGACTGTAGAGGCAGGGTGGCCAAGTGGTAATGAGTGTGTGCTCTAGAGCTGGGCAGCATGAAATTTATTCTAGCTCTGCCTTTTATTGGCTGTTTGATGTTGGGCAAGTTACTGACCTCATTGTACTTCAGTTTACTCACCTGTGCAAAGGGGGAAATAATACTTGCCGGGGTTCCTGTCCCAGCATCAAGAAGGGTTCAGGAATCTGGAAAAGGCTGTGCGCAGATGACATAGAAATCCATAGGAGAGATATAGTTTTGAAAGGCATTGGGGGTCAGAGGACCTTCAGCTAAAGGAACTGAAGACTCCCTCCTTGTCTAGGACCCTTGCTTTTATGAACACAATTTGTCCTAAGGCAAGGTGTAGATAATACACTTAAAGGGGTAAGGTTTCAAAGGGTACAGAAGCATTGTCAGTTTGGGGAATAGCCTACGGCTGTTCAGGTGTTTGGCCAGTAGGAGGCAATAACATGTAGATTAAGATGCCCTTTAACTGTCTGGCAGCCACAATCAGTTTCCTATTCAGGTTTGGGAACCCTGTTGAGTCCCCAAGTTTCATCAACCTTTTGATGAAACTCTTAAAATTATGACATACTGGAATTGTTCTACGGCAAATACTAGCTACAATATTGTTGTTAATGTAAGTGAGTTACTATAAGTAAAGCATTTTGAGTTTTGCTAGTTATGTGCTTGGCCAGTAGAACACTGAGACCATTTACCCTGCAATAGTGCAGTTTTGGATAGAATGTGATTAGCAATCATCCTTTACAGCATTCTTACCCCAGTCATTTCATCACCTTCATGTATTGTAACTTCATATGGTACAGGTTATGTTTTTTGGATCTCACATATGGTATTATGCTAGAGTTTCACGGTGCTTGCTATATTTTAACTCGTTACTATTTTATTGTTCCTGCCAATGGGATTCCTGCTTCTGTTTCTATACTTGCCTTTGTGACATCTGCCTGAATTGTCACCTAACCTATCATTGGAATACTATGCCGGCCTGACTGTGTTTCTGACTGCAGCTTGTAATAGGTTTGCTCTGCTCCATCAGATATGTTTGATTCCTCACCTGATTTGGGCATCTCAGTGCCTACTTCCCATACCTGCAACAAGGCAGGAGTCCTTGAAATTCATCATCGGCTGCAAAATTTGTTGGTATCTGTGTATAAGTCCAAATAACCAGTGGACTATGTTCATTGGAGTGATAAAATTAGTTTACTTCAGCGACTTAGCAATGTATGTTTTCAGAGGTTGTACTCTCTGTCACTGTCCCATCCAACAGTTAGCTGTCAATAAAACTCTTGCCATGTGCAAGAAATTGCAGGGATGGTATTGTTATTGGAGAATTGTACGGGTGGAACTTCTCTGTTGCTAGTGGATGTGGGGTTTGGGGGGCGCCACTGGAATAAGGATTTCCTGAGGCCCCCATGGGAGGATGAGATGTGGTAGAAAGCTTTATTTACATGGAATTATGTCCCTTGGTTTCCAAAGTCCCATTTCCCATACACCAGTCCTGGAAAATGTGCAGCTGGGCAGACAGCAGAGCTAAAAGCAAAGTCAGTGTCCAGAGTGTCTGTTCTGTGGTGGGACTGGGTCCGATGTGGCATCAGGCTAGTTAAAGTCCACTAGTCCATTGTGTGGGGTCCACATGGCTGTGCGCCATGGGGCAAGGGCAGAGTGTAAGAGCCCCACAGCCAGGAGCCAGGATAGAGCAGCAAGAGAGAAGGGACGGAAGCTTCTTTGTTTAGGAGCTTATGTATCTAGAGTTCATGGCCTTGTGGTGGGCATGCCTATTCCGGCCAATGACCTGCTCCCGGGCATGACCGACATCATTCCAACCTTCCTGGGCATGTGCCTATTCTTTCTTTGTCCAGTCCTTCCCCCCAGGACCTGCAGGGAACAGACCAGAGAGTGTTAAACTGCAGCTTCCTGGCAAAGCTGGACAAATGACATGCCTGTATTATTTGGCCAACCCTTTTCTCCTTTCCTGTAATTAGCTAATAACTGGGTTAATTACAAGGTATCAGTAGTAGTATATTTGGAAGGTGTTATCATAGACAAGTTAAGTCTATCACTTCTGGTGAAATATTGATGAGCCTGAATATCATCCTCACCATTTATTAGCCTGATGATTTGGCCTCAGCTTCTTTATCTGTCAAATTGGGTTATATGCAACAGTGGGGAAGGTGTAGCAACATAATTTATTAAACAGTCACATTTGCCAATTATCTTATTTGCCTCTGTGGAAACTCTTTATTTTAGATATTATTCTACTCACTTTAAGGAGATGTTATTATTAAACCAGAGTAGACCCTGACATTTTTACTATACTGTCCTGCTATTTTTTTGTGAAATATCTTCGGATATTCAGATCTTATTTATAAGCTTCTTAGATAGGGGAAGTGTTTTATGTTTTTACTATGCTAAAGCCAGCTCTTAATTAATAAAGTAATATATTTCCTGAAAGTGATTTTATACTGAAACTTTATTACAATGGAACCTGTCATGGCAATTAGAAAGAAATGTATTCTACAGAATAGTTTTTAAAATGTATTTTTTCACTTTCCTAACTGAAAAGTCATATTTGGGAAGGAATAGAAATCCCATGAATAAAGAGGATGATAGCAAAAAACTAACTGCGAAGATCATTTTCAGTAGAGCTTATTTTGAACATTTCTGGGGAAAAAGGGTTTAGATCTTTTTTTAAAAAAAGGTCATTAATGTGTTAGCACATCCTATAGTCAATTCTCTCTTATTTTTTAAAAAGGCAGTAGAAATCCTTTAAGAAAATAACTATAGTAGGAATGCATGCCACTCGTTAGGAAAGGCAAGACTATAATTGGCATCAGATCCAGAGACTATTTGGGCTGAGAAAGCACTGGAACAACCAAGCAATCAAAGCCCTCGGATAAAGGGTGAGGGGCTGAAGTCTAACTGCATTGTGTGCTTTGCTCAAAATCACACCTAGAGCATCAGAGCTAGGATTAGATTCCCTGAACCCATGTCCTTAAAATATATAGTATTAATGGATGTTGAGGAAAATGGCCCTTAAAATTTGTGTATTTTGTATAGACTTATTCTAGTGTAAGAAAAATGTCAAGCTTGCCTCATTTAAGTGCACTTGCCATCAGTATAATTAAGCTCATCTACTATTTGTGTATCTGTGTTCCTTACTCTTAGGTCAGTTCCACAATATAGCTGCTTCATTGAAACACTCTCCTTTATGCCACTCACAGCTAGTGGGTTTGCTCTGGTTGTATCCATTGAATACATGAATAAATAATGTAGTATGAACATAATATCACCTTGAATTCATTTAAAATAAAACCTAATTCCAAGGGAACCTGCCATGACACCTGGAATCTGGATCCTGTCTATCTGTCCTCTTGAGAAGATGGCGGTAATCTACCCAGGCATTGGTAGAAGGGGTAATTGCAGTAATGACCACATTTCTTGTTTCTACTTTCCTTCCTTCCTTCCTTCCTTCCTTCCTTCCTTCCTTCCTTCCTTCCTTCCTTCCTTCCTTCCTTCCTTCCTTCCTTCCTTCCTTTGTTCTCCCCTCCCTCCCTCCTTCCCTCCCTCCCTCCCTCCCTCCCTCCCTTCCTTCTTTTCTCTTTCTTTCTTTCTTTCTTTCTTTCTTTCTTTCTTTCTTTCTTTCTTTCTTTCTTTCTTTCTTTCTTTCTTTCTTTCTTTCTTTTTTCCTTTCCTTTCCTTTCCTTTCCTTTCCTTTCCTTTCCTTTCCTTTCCTTTCCTTTCCTTTCCTTTCCTTTCCTTTTCTTTTCTTTTCTTTTCTTTTCTTTTCTTTTTGTTGTTAATTCTTACCCAAGGATATTTTCCCCATTGATTTTAGAGAGAGTGGAAGGGAAGAGGAGAGACAGAAAGAAAGAAACATTGGTATGAGAGAGATACATCAATTAGCTACCTCCTACACATGTTCTGGCCAAGGCCAGGGATGGAGCCTGCAACCAAGATACTTGCCCTTGACCAGAATCAAACCCATGACCCTTAAGTCCTCTGCAGTGGGACGACACTCTAATCACTGAACCAAACCGGCTAGGGTTTTTCTTATTCTTAATACCACCACATGAGGACATGTCAGTGTATTAGGCTTTCCTGAAAATATGGGGTTTAATATTATATGAGTGAAAATAACTTAGAATCGAATATTTAGTATCCTCTGTTCTAAAACATTCCCTTTAGCCATGAGAAAGTTCTCTCTGGTTATATTATTGTTCTCTTTTTCTCTCTCTCTTCCTCTCTCTCTCATTCCCCATCCCTCCCCACTCTGCAGCTCTCCACTCATACCCACCCCACCCCTCCTTTTCCTTCGCTTTCTCTTCCTCCTCCTCATTCTCCTCCTTGCTCTCTCCCTCTTCATCCCTTTTCCTTTCTTCTTTGACCTCTTCCACCCTTAAATTCTCATTGATTTATTATGCAGTACAGTTTAGCTATGCCGTTTGTCTACTTCACTATTGTATAACCTATATTCAGCTCCCTCCCTAATAAGGTTGCATTTCTCCCTCCAGCAAATTTGGAAGCAAGGAGTTTTGCCTCACATCTGCTGCTGAATCAGTTCCATACATCAACTGCTAATCTTAGCCTAGACCTCTTCGTCCAGGTGATGTTTCAGGTAGATATTGTCCCACACAAAACTGCACCCCTTTTTACAAGCATTTAGGGTGTCCATGTTGCAATAATAATCATTTTTCATCTACATAGTTAAAAAAATCTTGCTCTAGATTCTCTTTGCATTTCTATTTGACATTGATGTTATACAATCCAGTGCTGGCTCCTGTTTACTGAACAAGGTATTTCTAATTCTCCTACTATTTTATCCCATTGCATCATAGTAAGTGGTATTTAATATGCACTTATGTGATTTTTTCCTAAGAGGAAAGCACAAATTATTTATTATATGCTTCTGGTGTCTTCATTTTTTCTCCTAATCATTGGATTTGCAAAAAAGCATCAGGATTTAACAATTATGGAAAAAAAACTTAATTCACAAGTAAAGAACTGTGTCTTTGCTAATAATTAGTAATTATTATATCTAATTTTCCATTTTTGCTTCTATTATAGAGTTACATTTATAACTTAAACATCTGAAATGACAAGACACTGAGAACTGAAACAATTTCAAAGTTACAACATATAGACATGTCAAACGTATACCCAGAAACCAGTTCATCATTTCTCATCACAAATTCTATTTCCTTTGGCTGCTATGGTACCACCACCATACATGTCCTCTTGACCAATCATAACACATGGGATGCATCCTTAACTTTGTTCTCTCCTTCATTTCTTAAATCCAAATAATCTCCAAGATCTGTATATTCTGTTGAATATCTCTTGCATCTTGTGTCAGGTTCTCTCTACTGATAGCACTTTGTAACCACCTGCTACCTAGTTTCTGTTTCTTTTCTTGATTCTGTCCACTACTCTCCACCTTGCAGAGTGATACTTCTAACATGGAAATCTGAGTGGTTTCTTCCTTTGCTCAATCTGATGGCTCTTAGTTGCTTTTATGATATAATTGAAGTTACATGCCAAATACAACAGGCCAGCTGCCCATGCATTCAATTTTATTTTTGCCATTACCAAGAACCGGGTTTCTACTGGTTCTGTATGGTTTCAGGGTTATTGATTTCATCTAGGCTCCAAGGATTGAGCAGGAGACCTGGGTAAAACCAGTCAGTCCATTCCAATATCTCACCTTCATGTGACCTAATTTGACCCAACCAATGTGAATCTCAGGACTTTCCTGGTTTTCCTATGCTGGTTGTGAAGCGAGAGGCAAGTAGTTCTGGGAACCGCTGATAGCCACTTTGAGACTATCAATGCAGGTATTGGGGTGCCAAGAATGAAATGAGTGGTGAGGAATTGGAACTGAGAAAAGAAAAGAATAAATTGGGTCCTATTCTAATTGTACGCATAGCAGCTCAGGATTTTGAGGTGATTTTTCTGCTTCTTAGTGCTGAAAGCAGCCGCTGAAAAATACTTAACTGATAACCACTCCTCCCTCCTCAATTTAAACTCTGTAGTAGAATTGTAAGGAATTTCTTTAAGGTCATTCTCTCCTCTCTGAGTCATTGCACATATGTTCCCCCATGTTGAACAGTTTTCTCTCTTTTCTGCCCACCTCTCAAAAACTTGGCTACTTTCCAAACATTTTTAGGTTTGAGGTTTTTATTGTTTGTGTTTGTTTAAACTATATTTCTATTGGTTTCAGAGAGGAAGGGAGGAGAGATGGAAACATTAATGATGAGGGAGAATCATTAATCAGCTGCCTCCTGCATGCCCCTACTGGGGACCAAGCCTGCAATCCCAGCATGTGCCCTGACTGGAAATTGAACGGTGACCTCCGGGTTCATAGGTAGACACTCATCCACTGAGCCATACCCAGCCAGGCTAAGTTTGAGTTTTGATTTCAGAAAGCCTTCTTCTAATTTCAGAGTTGGTACCTATGCTTCGTGTTCCTCTCTTATAGTATCTGTGATATTGGTTCTTATAATTTTCTGCCTATTCTGTAAAATATAAGCTCTTTCATGATAGGGACCATGTTTATATTGCTTATTACCGCATCTTTGGCACTTAGTTAAGTGCATGGCACAATAACCATTCATTCATTTACTCAGTAAATATTTATAAAGCACCTAATATGAACCTGGACTTGTCTAACATCTGGGTATTAAATTGTGTAAACTACAAAGACAGGCCTCCTCTCATAGAGTTCATAGTCTAGTGGGTGATATGGACAATACACCAATAAACATGTAAGAGTTAGGTGTTGATAACTGTTATGAAGATGAATAATTCAGGGGGAGAACAGAGGAAATGAATGAATAAGCTTCAAGAAGTTGAGTTTTTGTTTTATGTTTATAACTAATGCCCCAGTGCATGGATTCATGCACATTGAAAGGAAATTAATTAGAAGGTGGCCAGCAGGGCGGGACTGGGTGAGATGGGCCAGATATGCCCTGGAGCCAACCTCCCGCAGCCCCTCCCAGCTGGCCGCACCTGGATTGGCGCAGTCATCTGCGAAGTGAGCGGGTCCCTCCGGCAGGGTGGGGTCCCTCAGCCCAACTGGCTCTCTGACATCCCCTGAGGGGTCCCGGATTATGAGAGGGTGGTTCTTGGGTGACGCACCCTGGAATCGGCTCCCTCTTCTCTGGTTCTGGGTTTACCACCTGAAAACTGCTGCTACCAAGTCACTGCAGCTCGGCAACTCCTGCATTAAGCATTTGCCCCCTGGTGGTCAGTGCACGTCATACCTACCGGCTGGTTGGCTGGTCGGATGGTCGCTTAGCCTTTTATACATATAGATGTTATAAGATTTGAGAAATTTAATTGTTCTGGTCATTTAAATTGTTCCTAACAATTATTTTCTGAAGAAAATGCTTTACTTTTGAAACCAATGTCCAAAAGTTAGAAGAGCATTGTTTAACAATTACCTGGCAACATTTATCTTAAACCTCCTTCCACTCCTTTTTTTTTAATGCAATAATATTAATAAAGTAATATTTCTAAGAATCTGTTAGCCACCTTCTTAGCCTTTTATTCATTGCATTTGAATGGTGCAGATTATTAAAGTATAGGTTATTATAACTTAAAATAATAAAGCCTAGAAAAAATTTATGAATATTTAAATTCTTCAATCATATCTTTGAACAAGTTGTCACTTTAAAATTGCCTTTAAAATGATTTCTCAAAGTCACTCTTTCATTTCCTTTCCAGAATCATGAATTATAAATTATAGTATAGAAGTACCTATGAGACAAGACTGAAAAAGAGGTGGTTCATAGTCTTTGAATTGGTTTTAAATTACCCTAATTTCAGCTTTTGAGTCCTGATATAATTTTCACTGAAACTAGATACAGATACTACTATAAGAAAGAAAAGAGGTTTTTATTGTCATTTTTATAAATACTAACTGACCTTTTAGAAAGATACAACACCTATTATTTCTTTTTCAAAACATAGTTATTTAGAGATATGAGTTTCTAGCCTCGCAGAAACATTTTGCTTCTTGTGTGTGTGAATCTTTTAAAATGTACTTACATAATTATGGATGTTTTAGTCTTCTTTAGAAGGTCCATTTTTCTTTGCATTATTAACACAAATATTACCATATTTTCTTTTGTCATTTTACACAAAATGGAGTAGAAATAAAGTGTACTTAACCAATAAATATTTAGAATGCCTTTTATGTGCCAGCCACTGTGTGATCATTACTCTCAATTATGTGAACCAGAATAATAAAATTATTGAAAATATTGCCCTGAGTCCCATCAACTTTATATAATTGAAATGAAAATTACATGGGTTGTTTGGAAAACTTTCTGTACAACTGAGATGAATTCCATAGTTTAGAAACTGGAAGGTCAGGGAGGAAAAGGATGCTTCTTCTCGAGGATAAATATGATTACACTGAAGAACCCTCAAGCGTATCTAGACTTACGTGGACATGAGGCAGTGTAAAAAGTCTGCTCAAATGTGTACTTAGTAACATGTGAGAGGCATGGTGCTAAACTGACATTTTGTGCTGTTCTGCTCTTTCAACTTTGCAGCAGTAAGCTTTCTGATGTCTCTGCCGGTTTTGCATTATAGTCTTAGGTTAGAATAAAACTTGTATCTCTAAACTTTCCTGCTTTCTCTGCACACCTTGTCTGGGCCACTGGGACAAGTAGGGCTCAACTCCCCGAGGTGGATAATAGCAGTGATTGTTTGGTAGCCAACCTCCACGACGACACCTAACGATTCCTCGTCTTTGTTGTCACACCTCTGGGCAGTCCCCTGCCATACTGGACCAGGTTGGCTGTGTGATCAGTAGCAATTAGCAGAAGTGATGGTATGCTATTTCCAGTATTAGGTGTAAAAGGCTGCAGTTTCTGTCTTGGGACCTCTTTCCCTTGTGTCAGTTGGTATAGGCAAAGGCATCCTGTTTGTGCAACTCTGTGGGGGTCCCAGGAGGTGAAGAATTAAAACCCCCGTCAGTAGTCACATGGGTGAACCTGGACATGGACTTGTGGCTCCTTCGGAGGACTGCAGCCCTGGCTTCCTCATGAAGATTCTAAGCCAGAACCACCTGAATTCCTGACCATCATAAACTGTGTTGAAATAGTACATGTTTGTTAACATAAGCTGCTAATTTTGCGGGCATTTTGTTACAGAGTAATAAATAACTAAGACATATGTAAATTATTCAACTTTGTTTTCTGGTTTTATAAACTAGGATAGGAGTGCGGCACAATGGATTTTCAATAACTGAGATTTATTCTTAGAGTGAACTCAGGAAAATTTAGAGAGATCTGCCGTTTTTCCACAAAGTAGAAAATATTTGTCACCTTATTTTTTCAGCCTTCCTTTCTCTTAAACCAATGGACATGTCTTTAAGGGAGAAAGAGGAGAGAGGAAATGACAGGGATGGTGGGAAACATATTGAGTGCTTGCTATATTTCTGGCCTTGTGATAGATAACCCATTTAATCTTGTCAACCATGTCTACAAACCTTGGCAAAGCCCTTTTCCTTAGGCAAATTAGATGACATCATGCAGAATTCAAACATGGGTCTGCTTGACTCCAATGGCTGATTTTACATTATACTGCTAAATAATAGCATCAAAGACCTAAGTCCATAATGTGGGGATGCTATTTTTTTCCAGTTCAAGTGGAGCTTCTGTTAAAATGTTTGGGGAACATTTTCTCTAAAAGGAGAAATATATCTCTATTGACAGATTGGTTGCAAGGATAAAATTAAAAAGCAAGTGCAAACAAAGCTTTCACAGCTGCAAAGCATCATGCAATCCAAGACCTGGTATGATTTTTATAGGTCCTGTGGTGGATGCTCAGTGCATATTTGTTCATGAATAACATCGCTGAACAAAAGTGGATTCCATCCTTTTGTGTGCAAAATGAGTTTTAGTACACATTAGCTTAATAACTGCATGTTTTTATAAGACAGCATGGATTTAAATTTTTTTCTGTTTGTAAATCTGACGTGCACTTATTTCTTGCATTGAGAATCTATTTTAGAAAGATTTCTATAGATATAAAATTTATGAGAGAAAAATAATCTTCAATTTATAGGATGAAGAATGTTATCACTGCACATTATCTGAAGTACAAGAACATAGATAAAGTCTTAAATTGCTGAAAACACATGCTATTGTCAGCTTTGGTTACTTTGTTTTATCTTACAGGCTGGTTGGTTTTAGCTGTGTATATCATTTTGTGACTTGTTGATGCTAGCTGAGGCATTACCAATGTGCATTTATATGTGTTTTACTTCAATTAATACCAAAATGAATTTGTGATTGGTTCCATTCAACTGAATGTGTTGGAGGCATGTTTGAACTTTTGTCCTGCTGCTTTACTAATGTCAATTCTAAAAGAAGCTATATTTACTGACAAAGTTTAGTAATTTATGTTTATAGCTATTTAAATAAATGAACAATTGAAAAATTCTACATGCAAGCTATTGGTTTGTTATAGGGAAATGAAGACTCAAGTAAAAAAAATAAACCACTGAGAATGAAGGCTTCATTGACTCACATGTAATTTTGATTAGATCTCAGTATGCTTATATGTTATAAAAATGCTAGAGGCCCAGTGGACAAAATTTGTGCATGGGGCGGGGGGGAATCCCTCAGCCCAGTCTGCACCCTCTCCAATCCAGGACCCCTCAGGGGATGTCCGACTGTCTCTTGCAATCTGGGACCACAGGCTCCTTACCACTCACCTGCCTGCCTATCTGACCACCCCTAACCCTTCTGCCTGCCTGCCTGATCACCTCTAACCACCTCTGCCTGCCTGATCATCCCTAACTGCTCCCCTACTGGTCTGATCATCCCTAACTGCTCCTCTGCTGGCCTGATCGCCCCTGATTGCCTCTGCCTTGCCTCACACCTGGGACCCAGGATTCCCTCCTCCGGCTGGTCTCAGGCACCCAAGACCCAGAGTTCCCTCCCTCTGGCTGGCCACAGGCAACCAGGACCCAGGCCAGCTTCGCCCAGGCTGGCCGCAGCCACAGGAGACTGTAGGCGGGCTGCTTCGCCAGGGCCACAGCCGCAGGTTCCCGGGACTGCGGGGCAGACGGCTTGTCCCTCTCCAGGGCTGCAGGTGCAGGTGCAGCCATTGGCTCCTGAGACTGTGGGGCGGGTGGCTTGTCCCTTTCATGGGCCACAGGCACAGGTGCAGCCATTGGCTCATGGGACTGCGGGGCATGTGGCTTGTCCCTCTCCCAGGCCAAAGCCTGGCTGGTCCCCATTCCTCTCTCCCCAGTGTTGAGTGTCTGAGCCATTACAGCATGATGGCATGAGGGCATGACGACCATTTGCATATTAGCTCCTTATTATATAGGATGATTTAAAAATTCTTTTCAAAATTATTTTGAGTTTCATAACATAGAAGACCAGGAATTCATTTTGCATTATTTTCTACACATATGAGTTAGGACTAGATCCTGAGCAATTGGTTGGTTACGTCTTCTAACATGGGATTCAGATAATTTACAGAAAAATTATCTGATGGCAAATTTCATTCTTGTGAGCATTTGGAGAATAAAAAATTGTGATGAAAGGGAAACTACATAGAGATTGGATTGTGTTTGTCCAATATTTGTTATATTCTTAATAAGTATGTGCTTATTAATAACTTTTAACACATGAATTAAGGAAGCTGGAGAGGCATTTATATGCCAGTCATCCAGGTTATGATAAGGCCTTTGAATTTTAGCCTCACAGAAATGGGGAACTACTAAAGAGTCTTAAAGAGAATGCAATGAATTTTGCACTACAAAAAAATTATCTGATGACAAATGGATTAAACTGGAGGCTGTAAGACCGATCAAATAGCTGATCCAGGCAATAGATGCTGGTTTGCTAATAAGAATGGTTAGAATGGGAGAGTGGGATGCAATTCTGAATACTTGGCATGTTAAATAGGAAGGCATTTGGCTGCAAGTAGTAGAACACTCCATTTCCAGTGGTAAAAGCCTAGTTTATGTTTTTCACAAATGGACTCCTGGAAGCATATTGTAGCTGAAGTTGGTTCAGGAACTCAGTGATATAGGATCCAGTGTCTTTGTAGTTCTTTGGGAAATATCAGGCTATTCCTTCTTAAACACAAAATAATACAGGACAATGACAAAGGAAAAGGAAATGGCTAGGTACAAATGTCTGTTTTTATCATGAAAAGCTTCCCCAGAAAATCCTTCAGCAGATTTTTAAAAAGTTTATTTGGATAGAGCCAAATACCTCAGCCCCCTAGCTTCAGGGGAGGAAGGGAAATCAGGGAAAATTTTGTCATGTTTGATTGGCATGACCCATCACTAGGGTGCAATATTACTTTCCTAAATAAAATCACGATTCTGTTAGCAATGGAGATGGGGAAAATGGATGCCACAAGAGAATTAACAATGTCTTCCACACTATTTTCACCCAGGTGACATGATGAAATAGGTTGCTGCAACTCTACTTAGGTGTGAATGTGCTGCTTCATTGGTGGATTCATGTCCATGACTATTTGTGGTGGCTTTAATTAGTGAATATATAACCTAAGGGGTGTGAAAACTCAATTAAAAAGAAAGCTTTTCATACAGTATAATTTTGCTTATCTTCTATTTTTATTTATAACTTTCACGTAGACAACCCGTACCAACTAAAGCATCTATCTCTTTAGCCAGGCTGCTATAGAGCTTTTTTGTTCCACTGTGATAATATTTTAATTTTCATTTCAATGAGAAGACATTGAAATTCAGGTTTCAGAACTAGTAGGTGAAAGGATACCATAACATTGAT
This sequence comes from Myotis lucifugus, assembly GCF_000147115.1. Lineage (NCBI taxonomy): Eukaryota > Metazoa > Chordata > Mammalia > Chiroptera > Vespertilionidae > Myotis > Myotis lucifugus. Next base: position 5,643,557 of record NW_005871057.1, on the reverse strand, counting down.
CTGCATTTAAAATTTTTCATTATCCAGATATTTCATTATTTTACCCTTTTTTATTGAGGCAGTTGATTTTTCTTGTGGCCGTAGTTTCTCAAAAGGAGTACAGTCATATGACCATGCAGACTTGTATAATCTGCTTCAGGTTTTTTGTCAACAACTGCCAGAAAGGACATTAACTTCAGGGATCCTTCATCAAGCTTGAAGATATGCAGCATCTGGCATGTTAATCAACGATTTTTGGAAAGTCAGTGAAAACAAGGGAGCTTTTATGTATTTTTAATTCATTTAAGAAAATTGAATACCATGTACCTTTAAATGTTATCAATTTAGCAATTGAATTACAGTAATCAAGTTCTTTGTCTATTGAAGGGAAGGTATTACGCTACTTCCTAAGATGCATAGAAAAGACCTGGCTTCCTGCTACTATGCAATAAATATTACTTAATTTACCTTTAAAGGAAAATTGGATGTCTTAAGCAGTTTTGTTATGGAGTAATTTCTTGGATGGAAACTACAAAATATGCACCTAAGATATATAATCAGAAAAAAGAAAAACTAGCTGATAGAGTTCAATTTATGTCACTTTCTACTATTATCTTTTCATATTTTATATTTACATATATATTTTTACTGTATGTACTATAAATAAAAACTAAAATATGAATAGATATGTCCTATGCCATAATGTACTTTTACATTAAATTATAGGCTAAATGAAAATATCCCACTCACCTGAAAAATAAACAAACCAATCAAAAATATAATTTTTAGGGTCATTGAAATTTAGATTATGAAGGTGGTTTGAGATATTAACTTCTTAAAAATACTAAATTTGCAGATAAGGAAATACAAAACCCAGGTCATTGAGTTACCTGCTCAAGATCTCACAACTTACCAGGGAAATCAGTACTAGCTAGGGTCACAGGATCCTAATAGTCAGTGTAATGAGCCTAAATTTATTTTCCTAAATATCCAGATATAGTCATTATCCAAACCTGGAAGTCCTTCAACTGTAGCATAATGTAACGCCAGATAGATGAGATTGCTTTATTATGCACTAAAGAGCCTCTTAAGTAGTTGCTCTTTGAACCTCAATTTGTAAAAAGATGGAATCTGTGGGAGGTTAGGAGACAGTTGACTGGAAATTATTCGAGTTTTGGTTCATTCAGTCACTCATATAATAGGTATATAGGGAATATTTGTCAAGTATTTATTACCAGTCCAAAGTCCATGTGCCCAACACTTGGAAAGACCTCAACTCAAAACATCAGAATTTGGAATAAGGAAATATTTATTGATCAAGACTGCACCAACTGAGAAGATGGGAGACCTAATCTTCATATCTCTCTTAAGAAAATGCAGAGTTCAGGCTTATTTTATGTCAAGGGAAAAGGAATTGGGAAGGACTGTTTTTGTAAGCCACAAGCAGAATGCCTCTAATGATTCATATCTCTATATGCAAAACTAGGCAGAAACTATTAGCCTGAAGGCCATGGGAACTAAGCAAGTTTGAACAAGATGGAGTCAAAGAGAGACTGAGCATTTCACTCTGTTACACCATGTACTGTTTGAGGAGCTGGGGCTATAATATTGTATAACACAGATAAAATTCTTGTCATGGCACTTACATTCAGAGAAGACAACTACATAGGGATTAAGCAAACAAAGGAATAAAGAGGAAATGTATGTACTTGTAAATGTTCATTCTCAACACCTTGCTACAATAAATTTTTCCAACTGACAGATCCCACACATTCTTTGAAGTAGATGGAAAATCTGTTATACTTTAGTATTTTTTAAAAGTTTATAATTTTTTTTTTTACTGAGGGAATTATTTAGCCTTATTCTAACATTGCACATTAGGAAATTATGGGCTTTGGAATGAAGCTCACCTAGACTCCATTTTTCATTCAAGCATATATCATATTTATTCAACTTTAAAATAGACCTAACTCTATGCCTAGTATATATTAGGCACTCAATAAATGCTATTTTCCTTTATTTCCATCATTCTTAGGGTTAGATCTACATGGGGAATATAGATTTGATCTATGATAAGCCTGGATAAATCTTCTATTTAAGGAATCTGTTCAGAATCTAATTCTGTTAGAAGTTTAAGTGAGTAGTTACTATGAGTTGGTAAGATAGCAGCATCTTGATATTTTGTCCTCTAGCTGGGAACACAAGTGAGTCTTCACTAGTCCTTTCCTTCATTTTTGTAGTGATAAAATCATTAAATTCATGAGCATTAGCCCTTTGTCTATGTCTTTTGCCATTTGTCTGATGATTAGAAGTAGTGTTGTATGGGACAAAATGTTGATCCATTAGGCATTTAGCAAACCCACAAATGGTGGTTCTGATAGAAGCATGGTGAGTAAAAAGATCAAATTCAAAAGCAGAATGTTTCTATTTCCATGAAGATGTTTTACTGCCTTCTTCATAATAGAAGAAGTCCAATGTAGTTAATCTGCCATCATCTAGTTGGCTGATTTCACTGAAGCATGATAGCATACTAAGGGACTAGAGTTAGTCACCACTTCTGCAAACTGAGTTACAGTGTGATCGCTCAGTCTTTATAAAGACAATTCCATGGTGTTATCCCAATGCATATGCTATGTCCATGCCACCATGTCTGCTTACCTCATTGATGAGTAAGTAGCGGGTTCCTGGGAAGAAGGCTAACCTACCTCCAGAGCAGGTGAACATATTCATCAGATTTAATGGTCTACTTCACTGTGGAAGTGTTTTGTTAAGTATTTCTTCCCTAATGTTCTTAGTCATAAGTCTTTAATCTTGTTTCTTACAAGTTCCTGATTATTAGCCAATATTCATTAGCCGCAGCCCAATAATTGGTACAGCTCCTTACTTCAGGTCATCTATCTTTGCAGGCAAAGTGGACAATGAGCTATGAGGCTAATATTCTGTCCGTTGAAAGGATCGCCTTTAGTTCCAGACCTTCAGAGTCTTTCAGAATTTGGTTAAAATAGTCCACTTTTGGATCTGTGTCTGGGCTTTAGATTATTTCATCTATCTATTTGTCTATGCTTTATGGTTTTAATTATTTACTTTATGGCAAATTTTAATAATAGTATATACATCCTCTCAACATTTTTCATTAAAAATAGTACTGCCAATCCTTGCATATTTCTTCTTCTATGTAATATTTTACATTAATTTAGGAAAACTTGGTAGTTTTATTGTGTAACTCATCAGTTACTCAAGGCTTATTTTAATGCTTTTAATAAAATTGAGTATATATTTGGCCTGGTTTTGAGGGTCCAACATAATAGGACCTCACTCAAGCAATTTAACTTTGTCTCAATGATCAGTCAGACTCTTTTTATTAGACCCACCCACACAGCTATTTAAATGAATAACATTGTTATTAGTGAATAATAAAATATTGCAAACTTACTGTGCTAGTTGCCAAGTAGTTAGCAGACTTGGTCAAATATGCTTTATTTTTTACTAGGAATTTGTAATGTAGTGGAGAAAATTTGTTATGCACACAAAAGTGAAAATGGCACAAGCTAGTCTGTAAATAGATGCTCCACAATAAAGGTGTGAATGAAAGTTAAATCCAGCCTTCCAATCCTGTCTCTATCGCTTCCCCAGTGTTTACTCATTTTCAAAGCCCAGATCAAAATCATTTTCTACATGATATCTTCTCTCGTGGATATGATTCTTAATGATCTCATCGATTCCACTATTCTATAATATTAACTATATTACTAATATTGAATGAATTTCCTGTTGTGCTAACTATTGTAGTATGTGCTTTAAAAAAGTCTATTCCCAAATTTTACACAAGGAGATATATTACTATCATTCTCACTTTATTGATGAGGATAGAGGCTCAAAGAATTTCCTTTCTCCTAAGTTATGTAATTAATGACTGGTGGAATTAAAATTTGATCTTAGATTTGTTTGATTTCAGGCTTCAAACTTTTTCAACATGTTTCCTCTTCATTCAGATCAAAACTAATTTACATTCTGTATATTTAAGCTTTTCATTGAGCATTATATTATTTTATTTCCTCAATGCCTGTTTGACACCAAAATTCTGTTAAATTGTTGGCTGCATTTATTCAGCATCTTAAACAATTCCTTTACTAGTACATATTTACCAAATATTATGGTCTATCTTCCCTCAAAAGAAAATCTCCCTTATTACCTTGGGAATTTGTTAGTAATTATCTTATTTTATCATGAGGAGATCCTCTAAGGTAGTAAGTTTGGGAAGTAATACATAAATGTTCTAGTTTAAAAAGTAATGAGAATCATATTTTGGCTGACTATCCGTGACACTTAATCTTGCCTAAAATACTCATTTTCTTCCTTGTTTACTTACTGTCTATTTGTGAAGTGCCTATTTTCCTGTCTCTCTGCCAGACTGGGGAATGGTGGTAAATGAGTAGGGGAGAGATGAAGGGACCCAGGCAGGAAACCCATTATAGTTTTCAGTATTCCTGAAAATTGTGACACCTAAACTGAGATCTGATGGATGAGAATTAATTAGACGATATAAGGGAGGAGTATTTTAAACAGTGAAATAAGCATGTGTAGAAGCTCAAGGGTTTACAAGAGCATGCAGAAGCATAGCATACATGGGGTGGGACTGGGGAACACATGTTAGGAAATGGAGAGAAAAAAGGTCTGAGTTGTATGTAGAGGAATGGTTATACAACTTTTAAAAAGCTCAGGCTCTGTCTTGAGATGGGTGGGTAACCTCTAGGAGACTTCCATGTGAAGTTTGATGCTCAGAATTGAATAGCAGAAAGATTATTTTTGTCTAGCTGCATGTTGGAGAATGCTTTGGGTTGGGGATGGTCATGAGATTAGAACCAGAGAGTTAGGTTGAGTGGACAAATAGATACCAGAGGTGGACATGGCAGGACTTTGTGATTGGTGGATGCAGAGATTCAGGCAAGCAGCAAACTAAAACCAGTGAACCAGCCATGTGCAATCTGAAGCTATAATTTTTTGAAGAAAATATTAAAGCATAAGAAATGCAAAGATAATTATAGGTATTATTTCCTGATAAGTTACATAGTGGGCATGAAATATTTTATAAACAGTTTAAAAATAATTTCTAGGCAACATAAATGTTAAAGTGGCTTTCAGATACGATCAACACAAAGGCTATTTGAGATTTTGGAAGTGCAACAATTTGTTCCATTTCCAGAAGCAAATTTACAGACAGTATTTACTTAGCCAAAAATTCTCAGGAAAACAGTGATCCTCCATTTTGTTAATACACTGTGGTGTTGGCTAGTTCAAACCTAGTTTACTGGTTATAGTAACATTTACCTGACAATGTACAATGTGATGTGGTATTTTAAATATACATATCGCATTGCTATTATATATTCTTTCTGCTATAAGACATTATTATTCATTTTTTATTCATTTTCTCTTTCTACCTAACCTTGAATCTTTTCAAATTATTGCATTAATATTTTCTATTTTTCCTTCATATTCTTCTGTTATCTCTGTAAGTCAAAAGTACAAGATGAAAATCAAACTAAAATTAAACATAATCAAAACATGATTTTATCATAACTCAGTACATATTCTCTAATGAATAGAAATCTTTTGTCTTGTTATACACTAATGTCCTGAGAGTGAAAGTAAATTACACAGAAAAATTGCCAATAAGAAAAGGGAAATGAACTAATCACAATGAGAGGAGAAATGATTACTCTATGAATATTTCTATATTGTTTAATTGCACTGATACCAATATTACAGTTATTCAATCCAAGTTACTGTTATTTGAAATAATGATTATTCCAGGGAATAATAGAAGGCAACACCAGAGGTACAGTAACACTAATTAGAATTTTTGCATCATATTGATGGAATAAATTTGGTTTTGATGTGTATTCTAAATTCAAGAGTATTTGGATGTTTCATCTTACAGAACACTTTCATATTTCCTATTTTTTATGATCCCATCAATAATTCTGTTAAAAAGTCAGATAATCCTTAGTTTATATAACAGAAAATTGAGACATAGTGAGGTTGAATAACTTCTGATAACACCAAACTGATAAATATCAGAGCTGGCACTCAAACTTAGATGTCTGACTCTAAATTCTATACTTTTTCCTGTATTATGATTATGCTAACAAAAAACAACAACCCAATATGATGAGTTGCAATGGCTCATTTTCAGTTCCACTAACATTTATTGTATGCAGATTAAGTGATTCCTCTAACTATGGGTTGCAGTGCTCAGAGTGCTGAAGCTAACATCAGGATCTTTTCTTACATACAGATAACTTCAATTCATGAGGGGGTATGCTATTGAAATTACATTTTTGTTGAGTTAGTATATTCTTTAGTATAGTTTTCTCTTATCTACACTAATAAAAGAGAAACATGCAAATTGACCGTCCCTCCACTATGCCCACTAGCCAATCAGAGTGATATGCAAATTAACCCAACAAATATGGCGGTTAATTTGCATACATAGGCATGGAGCAAAGACTGAAGACAGCGTAGAAGGAAGCCAAGCACTGCAGGAGGGGGCAAAACGGTGGAGAAGGGAACGGAGCTGAGGCAGCGGAGATGGGAGCAGAGCTGAGGCAGCGGACATGGGAGGGAGCAAAGTGGCAGAGATGGGAGGAAGCGAGGTGGTGGAGAAGGTAACAGAGCCAGGGCAGTGGAGACGGGAGGGAACAAAGTGGTGGAGAAGGGAGGGAGCGAGGCAGTGGAGAAGGTAACAGAGCCAGGGCAGTGGATAAGGGAGGGAGCCGAGGCAGTGGAGAAG
>NW_005871057.1:5634804-5636685 GCF_000147115.1 Myotis lucifugus | reverse complement strand
GGCAGGCTTCGCTCCCTTCTATGCTTCGCTCTTGCCTCAGGAAGCCCAATTCTTGCAGGAATCTTCCTGCAATGGGCCTCTAGTTAAATTTATAAAAGCACAAGAAATGTTATCCACTGTGAAAAGTGCAGAGACTCACATTCTAATCCAGATTGTTCTCCTTAGATACCTGTACTAGGATAGGAGATGACAATATATACTGGTAACTGTTTTGTGAGCAAAGGAATTTTTTTTTTTGCTTTTATACTAAAGAGAAGAATACAGTGGGTCCAATAAGACAAACAATATAGCACACCTCATTGCCACATATCAAATTCCAAGTACTACATTTAAAGTTATGTCTCTTTAAATGAAGAGAACATCTCTTTTTTAGTGGTTTGAGAAATGAATTTTAAGTAGCTTTTTACAAATAAGAAGAAACAAATATACATTTTAACTGGTATCTTTATAGTTTGAGGAGTGGTTTATTTTTGAAGTAAGACTACCTCCAAAAGTAGTCTTAAAAGAAATAATGACCTTAGAATTACTTTTTTTTAATTGGAGTTCAATGCCAAATCTAAATTTGTTACATTAATTTTTCCCCATTATACAAGCTTAAGTGTTTGGTGAGTTTAGATAATGTTTTCAATTATTAAAAAAATGATTTATTAAGGACTTATTGAGATAAAATGATAGCCAGTAGAACAAATAAGGATCTCAGCTTGTGGCACGTTGATCATTACTTAATAAACTATAAGTAGAAATTCTCAGCAGTAAATGGTCAAATACAAATTATAATGCTGTGAATAAAATTACCTTGGGGAATGTAGACTTTTTAATATGCTTGAATTTTTTATTCATAGCATATTTTTCCTGGTTACTTCTGTTCATAGCTAGAGAGAGAGAAAAAAAAGTGCTTGCTGATCTTTGGGATGTTGGGTTTTATTGTTAGTTGCTACTCAGATTCTGCTAGAACTTAAAGGATACTAAAGACCTGACTTTCTGTATGAGCATGAGGTCTCTGAAGCATAAAGAACCTGCAAGACCCTGCCATATAAATTCCAAGTTATTGAACTAAGGCAGGAATCTCCTATTTTATAACCTAGTAGGTCCTCTGTACATGATGAGGAATTTTTAAAGACCTGAGTCGTTTCAGTCCCAGGAATGGCCTGTCTGAGGCTGATAGAAGATTTGGAAGTATTAGCAAGTGGGAAAAACGTGATCTTGTGCTGCTCATGGTGGCCTGAGTTTGGTCACTGAGGTGGGGGTGGGGCTGTGTTTTGAGGGAATATGAATAGACTACTCTTAATAATTCTTATTACTTTTGTAAAAATCACAAAATAGGCTATTGATCCAAAGTTAATAGTGCATTTTGTTATGAATATTGTACAGTTGTGTAAACATACAGAAGTTAGAGGTTTCAGAGACCCCTAGCTTCATGGAGGTACTTCAGAAAATGGCCCCAAAGCATTTTCTATCACATTTATGAGTCACCTAGTGCCTAAGTAAATGCGAGGGAAACTGAAGTTTTATGAAGACTAACAAAATTTTAGTGGAAATATGGTTTAAACTTAAGTAGACTTAAGTTCCTTGACTCTGATGAAAAACAGACACTTAGATAGAGAGCAGGCAGGTGGCTCTGGTGGAGAGAAGTGTTGAGATTAAGCAAAAAAAGAAAAAAAAGAGAGAAATAACTCATGGACAAGGATAACAGGGGGCAGAGAGTGTAGTTGGAGGTGGAAGAGAGGTTGGGGATAAATGGTGATGGGGAAAAAATAAAAATAAATAAATAACTAATCAAATACTAAAAAAAAATTTAAAAGAACATAAAAATATCAACACTAATAAAAGAGAAACATGCAAATTGGTGTCACTCCACTACGCCCACCAGCCAATCAGAGC
>NW_005871057.1:5521949-5634704 GCF_000147115.1 Myotis lucifugus | reverse complement strand
TTTGCATTTTGTTACAAATAATAGGAAGTGCTTATTATTGGACCCTGAAAAAATAAATTTAATATGTATTATTGTAACATCTATAGCAGATAAAAGAATATTATTTATATTGATTACTCTTTTGCTCCATAAGAAATAGTGTTCTGCTCTAGCTGGTTTGGTTCAATGGATATAGCATCATCTGTGGACTAAAGGGTCCTGGATTTGATTCTGGCCAAGGACCCGTATCTCAATTGTATGCTACTGAAATTTAGGGGTTTTTTTTCTTTGAAATACAGAATTATTGTGGTCATACAATTAACTGATACAGAGGAATACTTGTACAAATAAAAAATATAAATTTCACAAAACATTTTTTTGTATACTAGCTTAAGTTTATTAAATGTTATGCCCTTTATTTTTTAAAATAATTATACTTATTTTTTTCATTTTTCCTCTCTATTGTTTCTATTTCATTATTAAAAGTGATAGTTGTATCCAATTAGAATGTGTTGTATTCCATGACTATCTCAAATACCTTTCTCGCTTTATTATTTCAGTTCTCCTGGACTTCCATATGCCTCATATTATCTTCAGTATGGAGATCCTGTTAGTATCAGGCAAATACACAAGACAGGCAAGGGCAAGTTCAAGGCCTGACTGATTCAGCTCTAAAGATACAATGAGCTGCTTACAGATTTAGACAGTCTATTACTTAATAGATAATGAGGATAAGATTAAGTTAAAGGTGTCAGCTGTCTGAGATTCTTGTTCCACACACCAAAAAGGATGGTACTGAAGCAAAAGGGGCTGGATAATTGTAATGAGAACTGTTGGACATGCCATTGCTGAGGAACCAAATATAGACTGTAGCTAAGTGGGTTTATATTGTGACATTATTCTGAGGGGACCGGGGGCAGGGGTTAGGTCGAAAGCACACAACCTCATTAGAACCCAGAGACCATGAGAAACTGTTTTGTGAAAGCATCAGAGGTAGGGGATGGTGGAAGGGAAATAGGTTAGTGGGAAATGACCTCATAGCAACTTCTCTTATTCTTTCCATCCTTTCCTATTCCAGGAAAATCATAAGGCATCCTGCTTCAGACCTCGGCCTACATGGATATGTTCAAGGTAAGCAGGGCACCATGGTGGAGTTATTCCCCTAGAGGTAACACCTTATCTGTTTTTGGTGTGGCGAGTGCTCAAAGTTCACAGACTTTATAGAAGTGTGACATGCCTCCAATAGTCTATGCAAAAATAGTAATAGCCTGTTTTACTTGTTATCCCAAATGGCTGCACAATAAATATATCAGCATCCTTCTCATTAAGTACACTTAGGAACAATTTCATTTCTCTGACCTAATCATTTTTTCCCCAGTGATTAGCATTATGTAGACTCTGGTGATTAAAGGGTTACTTAAAACTCTTTTGGAAGGAAGAATAATTTTTTTTTGAAGTCTGAGTTGACTATGGACTTAGATTATATAGTGCCATGAAGTTTCTTGTGTAACATCAATAATTTTTGTCCAGAGCAATCTTTCAGAGACTTTAACATTTAATCATTTCATCTGATATTATTTATTACTAGAGGCCTGATGCACGAATTGGTGCACAGGTGGGGTCCAGTCGGCCTGGAGGAGGGGATGCAGGAGGTTGGCTGGCTGACCCCAGCCCCAATTGGGTTGGGGGGGCCAATTGGGGGTAGGGCTGGCCGGGGGGGGGCGGGGCGAGGCCAGCCAGGAGGAGGGGCCGCGGGTGGTTGGTGGGCTGACTCCACCCCCGATCAGGGTGGGGGAGCTGATTGAGGGCGGTTGGCTGGCCAGCCCCGCCCCCTGGTCAAACTCCCAGTCAAACTCCCGGTCGAGGGGACAATTTGCGTATTAGCCTTTTATTATATAGAATTTTATTGTTGCCATGCTAGAGAAAGGTACTGATTAAATAAATAGTAGCTTGGAACTTGTGTTTCAAATAATATTGTTATATGTAAGTTGTTCATGATCCAACTATTCAGAGTATGTAAAATAGCATTACACTAGGGCAATGAAAATACTCTGTATGATGCTACAATGATAGGCAGATACATTTTATTATACATTTTTCCGGATCCAGAGGATGTAAATTACTGAGAGCAAATTCTAAAGTAAACTACGGAGTTGGAGTAATTATGATGTGTCACTGTAGGTTCATCAATTGCAGCAAATGTACAGCTCTGGTGGGGAATGTTGATAATGCTGGAGTCCAGGTATGCATGGGGTGAGGGTATACGGGAAATCTTTGTACCTTCCTCTTACTTTTGCTATAAACCTAAAATTGCTCTAAAAATCAGTCTTTAAAAACAGGTAAAATTTATTACAGCTCAATCATTATATTGTACTTATTAAAAAATAGTTTATTTTAAACTAAATTTCATTTTCTTCCATGTATGGAAAAATGTGAATAAGACCATTAAATGTTCTATACAATCAGAAAACAATATGTTTTTCTGGCATTGGCATAATTACAAAATTACTGCAAAAAATTTATTAAAGTTTTCATGAATAAACATAGGTTCATTGTTCTGAGAGAGGCAAAGTAATTAATTCTACACACAGTTTCCGCAAAATGTTCTGACTAGTAAATTAATCAAAATCTCATTTTATATTTCTTGCTTTTTATAGGCCCATAGATAAAAGTGAAAATATCCCCAAATATTAGGGCTAATTCTAATGACATAAAATAGCTATTCTTGGAGAGACTTTGCATGACAAGGTTAAAATTAGATAATGACTGACACAAAGACATTAAAAATAAAAGATAGAAAAAAGTGTGTTCCTTTAATATACATAGTCAACAGTTTCAACACTTTATAAAAAGAAGACAATTTCACAACTTTCCTAGAAACTGCACTGAAAAAAACTGCTATTTTTTGTTTTCTTTCTCCTTGGAATAAAACTCTACTCTTCACTGAAGGATCCCCTGCCTCCCTGAGCCGCAATCTTCCATTATCACCATATGATGTGTTACTTGCATTTGTACCAAACCTTGTTTGGCTCAGTGATGTCAGAGATAAAATGGTACTTGGTTCCAAATATATTTCTGGTTGGGAAGACTATATATTTTAAAATAATCTGGAACAGAGAGTACTCCTGTTGCCAAGGTGCATGGTGTTAATCTTGCTCTGACAGATCCTCAATAAATAGGGTGCTTTCCTGCCCTACCCCAGCAGGAAGTACTATTCATGCCAGAGTTAAAAAGCTCCCTTAATGTTCATGCATAGTTCAACACATGCCTTCTGATTTCTATGGGCTGTGCCTATTGGAGCAAAAGAGAAAAAGATCATTGAAACAGAAAATACATCTGATGAGGCAAAATAAATTGCTCTGTATAGAGAGAAACATTTTTATGTATTTTTAATTGAAATGCTATGAGAAGCATATACAAAACAAAAAACAAAACAAAAACACCAACAACCCTGCTTGGCCTGTGTGGCTCCCAGGTTGAGCATGGACCTATGAACCAGAAGGTCATGGTTGGATTTCATATCAGGGCACAAGCCCAGGTTGAGGGCTTGATCCCCAGTAAGGGACATGCAGGAGGCAGCTGATCAATGGTTTTCTCTCATCATTTGATGTTTCTCTCTCTCTCCCTCTCCTGTCCTCTCTGAAATCAATAAAAATATATTTGAAAAAAACCCAACAACCCTAACACACAAGAATATACAATTAAAATGTTCTCTCTCCATTATATATCTACTAGAGGCCCAGTGCACAAAATTGTGTATGGGTAGGGTCCCTAGGCTTGGCCAGTGATCAGGGCCAATTTGGTCCTTCCTTCCCCCAGCTGCCGGCTGCCGGCTGGGGCCTTCCTTCCCCTGAGTGCTGGCTGCTAGCCAGGCCCTTCCTTCCCTGGATGCCAACTGCTGGCCAGGGCCTTCCTTCATTCCACACCGCCCTCTGGTGGTCAGTGCATGTCATAACAAGTGGTCGAACTCCCGGTCGGTTGAACTCCTGGTCAGTCAAACTCCCAAGGAGACAAATTGCATAGTAGCCTTTTATTATATAAGATAACACCTCTACCTTAGAGGTAATTACCTGAACAGATATTTGTATCCTTCCTGATATAATATTCTGTGTTTATAAACATAAATAAATATGTATTTACACATATACAAATTATAAATTTATGCATATATTTTTATAGTATAAATACACACATACTTATCTATATAATAAAAGCCTAAGTGACCATTATGGAGGAACAACCAGAACGACTGGTCGCTATGATGCGCACTGACCACTAGGGGGCAGACGCTCAACACAGGAACTGCCCCCTTATGGTCAGTGCACTCCCACAGGGGGAGTGCCGCTCAGCCAGAGCTGAGCTCACGGTTAGTGAGCACAGAGGCGGTGGTGGAAGCTTCTCCCACCTCCGCAGCAGCACTAAGGAGTAGCAAGCCGGGCGGTAAGGAGTGAGGGGTCCCGGACTGTGAGATGGTGCAGGCCGGGTTGAGGGACCCCCCCCCCTGCCCAGTGCATGAATTTTGTGCACTGGGCCTCTAATATATAATATAAATACATGTATATATTTATATATAAATTCATAAATATGATTTTTATATGTTTGTATATATACACATATGTACTTACATATACAAATATATATGTATGTTTTTAAAGCAAATTATGGGCATACCTTGAGAAATATTTTTTAATTTATATACTATATAGTAGATATTAATATAAGTAGTACCAGTGGAGGTATTTCCAAAAGATATGTTTAAAATATTTTACTTTCAGTAACTAATTTCTCCCTGGACTCAGTTTATTGAGAATAATCCAACATTGCCTCTAAGTCATTTTAATGCATTACCAGATTACTAGAGGAAACATACATATTATTCAAGTAAGATATTAACTTGACTAATAATAATAATAATGAATAAAGTTGAGTGCTCATTGTGTACTAGACTCTCTTTTAAGTGATTTACATGTATTAACTTATTTAATCATTGCAACAAAAGCCTACTAATTTTATTCTGTTTTATAGATGAAGAAGCTGAATCCCAGAAAGATAAGTAATCTGTGAAAGCGCACATAAAATATTAATAGCAAAGGCTGAGTTAGAATCCAGATAGTCTGACTCATGTTCTTATGTATTTTGCTGTATTAGCTATTAATATTTAATAAGAACTAATTTCCTGTTATTAATCTGAAAATATTGTAACTATAGTATATAGCTTTAAAGAAAATGTATGCCACAACATTTTCTTTAATTTTTTCTGTGGTTTCCTGATACAAATGGCAAAGAGGTCTTTCTTTTTTCATCATCATATAGTCCCTAGAAATTACTTCCCACAATCTATATTGCTATCATTCCTACTCTTTCTCACAGAACTCCCAGAAATACAGTTTGTATGGGACTGTCTTGAGAGCATAGAGTGCTGGATTCATCTTGTGTATCTGACATTATGGCCTCAAGCTTTCGGCTTCATGTAGATCCATCTGGACATTGACTTCCTGTCTCTCTCTGTCATTGTGTGCCTTAGCTCTGTGACACTTGGATAGCTATTGGGCTCTTCTTCCGGCTTCTCTCTTATCTTCTCTGTCACTCCCAGCAAATCAAAAATATCCTTTGTGATATGTTAACTCTTCTGGAATCAAATCACCTCTTACTGGGGTAATTGTGATTTTACAAAAAGGTCCTCATCAATGTGAAAGTGTGGACCCACATTATCTTCCTCAATAGCAACATTCTGCCGACCGTGTCTGAGAGCAGCTGTGCATGACCAAAATACTTCCATACAGTTTCCCTTTGTCATTATAGAGCAGAAGATAAACCATGTTCTTGAAAAGAAAAATAACTAGGATTTTTAAGGTTGTTTTTTTTTTTAGAAGATCTCAGCTTTTTTATGAAATTACATTCAGTTCTTATCACTATAAGTAGATATGTATTTTTAAGTCCTACTTCTCAAAATATGAAACCATCAGATTACATCTAATAAAGAATTCAGACTCATCTGAGAGAAAAAGAAAAAAATGGGGGTGCAGAGTAAGGAAGATTTTTCCAAATTTATTCTAAGAATATTTGCCTAGAAGCCTGATTTAGTACTTGTCGCCTGACTGATAAAAACTCTATATATTGCATGTCACTTTCAATTGTATATAAGGGGCAATTTTCATCCCTTGAGAATGATGAGCTACAGGGGTAGGACTCTTAGGTGCTAATCTCTCAAAGGGTGAGATAGCATTAAAAATTTGTTAGGAACTAAAATTGTTAACTGCTTAGTTAAATTAAGCCTTTACTTTAAAAAATTTATATATGCATATTTGCTTTTGAAAAATTTTGTTGTTATTTATTTGGTTTATTTTCTTATAATTTTGTTGTGGTCATTAGGGCTATTCACAAATAATTCATTTCTCTGCCTTCATTGCTTCGGCTGACAAATTATGAACAGAGGTAGTATATATAACTTCCACATGTTATCATGCCAGTGTTGGAGAAGGGCTCTGTCAGCTGGGTCCATGAGTGACCTCCATGAACAGCTTCTCTGCTGATCTGTATTGGATATGTAGTGTGAGGGAGAAATAAATCATCACTATCATAATCCACTGAGATTTGGAAATCATTTGTTACTGTAGCAAAATCTAGTCAGTCTTGCCTATCATAATACACATAATTTCTCTCTTCCAAATATATCTGTATGAATCCTTTATAATATATATTTTGTTAAAATTTCTATCAAGATATGTTATTGGGGTATATTAGTTTTGTTATTCCAACCATCATATATTTTTATATTAATAAATATATATTCTTCATAATTTTCATCCTATGTCTACTCTTAGGAGAAATTATACCTAGTTCTCCATCTACCACTTTTGTTTTTCATATCACATTCATATCCTCCCTGATTTTATTGTCTTAGTTATTATACTTTCACTAGAGGCTTGGTGCATGACATCCATGCATTTGGGGGGGCGGGGCGGGTGGTGTCCCTCAGCCCAGCCTGCGCCCTCTCGCAGTTCGCAGTTTGGGAGCCCTCGGGGGATGTCCTACTGCCAAGGAGGTGGGAGAGGCTCCTGCCACCGCTGCTACACTTGCCAGCCGCCACCTGTGAGCCTGGCTTCTGGCTGAGCGGTGCTTCCCCTGTGGGAGCACACTGATCACCAGGGGCAGCTCCTGTGTTGAATGTCTGCCCCCTGGTGGTCAATGCATATCATAGCAACCAGTCATTGTGCTGTTTGGTCGATTTGCATATTAGCCTTTTATTATATAGGATACAACCTTAGCAATTAACATTAAAGGAAGTCTCCACATATCATAGGTCTGACTTTTAAAATTAATGAGTATTTTGCATATATTGGTGCACTAGATACCTACTCATGTCACTTTCTGTAATAACAAGGATATAACAGTCTCTGAGAAAATGGTCTAATCTCATCTATACTAATAAAAGGGTAATATACTAATTAGACTGAGTTGACCAGCCATCTTCCAGATGTCCGACTTCCTTCCGGACAAAGCCATGGTGGTGGGGGCCAAGGCAGAGGCAGTTAAGGGTGAGATCAGGCTGGAAGGGGTTTAGTGGCAATCAGGCCAGTAGGGGAGGGCAGCTGAGAGCGACCAGGCTGGCAGGGGAGGACAGTTGGGGGCGAGATAATGCCAGCAAGGGAGGGCAGTTGGGGGCGAGATCAGGCCGGCAGGGGAGGACAGTTGGAAGTGACCAGGCCTGCAGGGGAGGGCCATTGGCAGCGAGATCAGACCGGCAGGGGAGGGCTGTTGGGAGTGACCAGGCTGGCAGGGGAGAACAGTTGGAGGCAACCAGGCTGGCAGGGGAGGGAAGTTAGAGGCGATCAGGCTGGCAGGGGAAAGCAGTTAGGGGCAATCAGGCTAGCAGGCAGAGGCAGTTAGGGGTGATCCAGCAGGCAGGCAGAAAGGTTAGGGGTGATCAGGCTGGCAGGCAGAGTGGTTAGGGGCAATCAGGCAAGCAGGCAGGTGAGCAGTTAGGAGCCAGCGGTTCCAGATTGTGAGAGGGATGTCCCCCAAAGGGTCTCCAATTGGAGATGGTGCAGGTTGGGCTGAGGGAACCCTCCCCCCATGCATGAATTTCGTGTACTGGGCCTCTAGTGTACTATAAGAGATGTTTTTCCCTTCCTCTACTTCTAGCATGGAGGAAGACTTTCTGTCTCATTTCAATTGGTAACGGTAACTCTATAGATTTATTCTTTTGGAGACCAATTCCACAAAGTCATATATGTTATTTAATGCTCTTTAACTGTAACTAAGTTGGCCTTGCATGAAAACAAAGCTTTAAATTAAGATGAATACTGAGGACCATGCATTTTACATCAATGATTTTCTTCATTAGATTATATATTATAAATGATATTCACTTATCAAGAATTTTATTTCTGCCCTGGCTGGTTTGGCTCAGTGGATAGAGCATCAGCCTGAGGACTCAAGGGTCCCAGGTTCGATTCCAGTCAGGGGCATGTACCTTGGTTGTGGGCACATCCCCAGTAGTGGGTGTGCAGGAGGCAGCTGATTGATGTTTCTCTCTCATTGATGTTTCTAACTCTTTATCCCTCTCCCTTTCTCTCTGTAAAAAATCAATCAAATATATTTTTTTAAAAAGAATTTTATTTCCTTTTGTGCAGTCACTCTCTTGTGACTTAATTTTGAGTATTTAAAAATATTCAAAATATGCATGTAGGTAATTTTTCCATCATCATACTCTCTCTGGCTTTGATCCCCTCACCTCCATTGACCTTGCCCTCCATCTTACCTCAGCTACACTTGTCCATGTGGATACCCTAAAGACCCTGTCCTTACTATAATTACAACATTCCAAATTTCAATTTCATGCATCTCACTCTATAACCATATCTTTCTCCTTTTTTAAAAAAATTGACCACAAGAACCTAGACATCAAGTCTCCTTTAATCTAACTAATACCTCCACTCACTTCAGATGGACATTCTTGTACTGTTCTTCACCTGCTCATGTCTTTTTCTTCTACTCAGCTTAAAATCATGGTCACTGATTTTCATGCCTTGTATATACTCTCTACTCTCTTTTCATTATGTTACTCTTGGCTTTATTTTACTTCCTTAGCAAAACACAAATCTTATTTAATTAAACTATTCTCCTATACCAAGCTTCCACCCTGCAACATAAGGCTGGGAAAAAAAGCACAACTATGCTAACTTGTCTCACATTAAATTCACGAGTTTGAATCACAGATGGATCCTTCATTTTTCCCAGCGATCATATTCTGTGTCCCTAATTATTTCATATTTTAAGATGACTATTTATTTTATTTTCTCCTTAAGCTCTCAATATTTATTCAGCCTCACTTCTTACTTCAGTGAGAAATTATAGCAATCACCACTGAACTTTGACAGAAAGCCACTACTATATCTAATTACCAACCAATATTTGCACATTCATACTCTAATTACCTGTTTGTTTCCATATATGAACTCATAGTGTTTCTATTTAGAGACAACCCCTCTATTCATGCACTAGATTCCATTTCCTGTCACCTACTCAATGTCATTTTTCCAGGAGTCCTTCCCTCTGAAATATGATTTTTTATTCACTTAGTACTTGATCACTATACAAATATATTGTTATTTCTTCTGTTTAAAAATAGTTCTTTCCTCATTACCTCCAATGCTGTTTTTCCAAGGAAGATATACAAATACCAATAGGTACATGAAAAGGGACTCAATATCACTAATCTTCAAGAAAATACAATTCAAATCACAATGACATATCACCTAATAGCTGTTAAGATAGTTATTATTTAAAAAGAGAGAGAGATAGTAAATGTTGGCAAGGATGTTGAAAAAAGAAAGAGAGAGAATTCTTGTATACTGTTGGTGTGATTGTAATTTGATGCAGCCATTGTGGAAAACAATACAGAGGTTCTTCAAAAAATTAAAAACAGAAATACCATATCATCCAGCAATCCCACTTCTGTGTATATATACCAAAGAAACAAAATCTCTATCTTAAAGAGATATTTACATTCCCATATTCATTGCAGCATTATTCCCAATAGCCAAGATATTAAAACAACTTAAATGTCTGTCAATAGAAGAGTGGATAATGAAAATGTGATCTGTATATAAAAGGCTAATATGCAAAGTGTCCCCTCAAGAGTTCAACCTGGATACCGGGAGTTGGATTGCTTGCTATGACATGCACTGACGACCAGGGGGTGGCATGGAATGAAGGAAGGCCCCAGCTGGCAGCCGGCAGCCAGGAAAGGAAGGCCTCAGCCGGCAGCTAGAGGGAAGGCCCTGGCTGGCAGCCGGAAGGCACCTATCAGCCCTGATCACTGGCCAGATCTAGGGACCCTAGCTGTGCATGAATTTCATGCACTGGGCCTCTAGTATATATGTAATGCAATATTATTCAACCTTAAAGAACAAGGAAATCCTGCCATCTGTGACAACATGGATATGAACCTGGTGGTTGTTATGTTAAGTAAAATAAGTCAGTCACAAAAATATAAATAATGAAGTACTGCATGGTATCACTTAAAAGTAGAATCTAGACAAAACAAAACAAAAAACACCCCACAAACCCTAAAACTTACAGAAACAGAGAATAGAATGGTAGCTACTAGTGGGTAGAGATGTTGACCAAAGGTTATATACTTTTAGGTATAAGTTGAGTAAGTTCTGAGGATCTAATATACTGCATGGTGATTCTAGCTAATAACACTGTATTTTGTACTTGAAATTTACTGATTTTAGATTTGAACAGTTCTCAACACACACACACATACACACACATAAAGTAACTATGTGAAGCAATGAATGTGTTAATGAACTTGATTATGGTAATTATTTCACAATGTATATTAAATCATCATTTGTTCACTTTAAATATATACAATTTTATTTTTAAATTATACTTTAATAAAGCTAGAAAAATTCACTATTTCAAATTAATTTCTTTTATAGTAGTATATGTGTCCCAGATTCAGCCACACATTTACATATTTTAGCTTCTAATTAGTTTTAAGTTTTAAGCAGTTTTATTTTTAAAATCCATTTTTATACCTGATTTCCTATTAAAAAATCAATTTCTATGTCACAAAATAATTGATGAACTTAATGTTGCTAATTACCTGATTAAAAACTATTCTTCAAAAAAAATTTTCAAGACACTGTAAAAAGATTTTATTCAAATTGTTATTTCTGTTCTCACATGCCCTTTATAGAAAAAGGACATAATGCTATAAAGTGTTCCAGATTGATCTGTATTTTTATTTAAGAACTTTGTTAAATATTAAAAGGAAGTTGATCTGAAGAAGTACTATAAATGGTACACATTATTCTATCAGGAGGAAATATCTCATTTAAGTCATATGCCTACTTAGTCTATATATAATTCAACTATATGATTAGCTCAACATAGACTCCTGCTAGCTTGCAAACTAAAAGTGGAAATTGTAAGAAAATAACAGACTGGGCAATTCTTGTTGCATAATATTAAGGGTAGATTATTGCAATATTTATTTGACTTTTTTGCCTGTCTTTTATAGGTTATTCTTCATATTTTGGCTGTGTTTTTTACAACATTTAATTTATAAAAATGATACTACAATTATAGTAATTCTTGCTTCCAGTTACTAGGAGTATATATTTTCACCTAGAAAATGCTCTAGAATTCTTAAGTTTTAAGAGGTTATAATTTATAAAGTTGTAAATTAATTTCTATATATTTATGTAAATAATAGTATGTTTAAAATATTTTGAGCACTGTTTTGAGTAAAGTTTATAAGCTAGATCTTTATAAAAGAACTAGCCTGATGAAATTGACTATGATTTATTCCATTTCATTGGTTTTTACATTTTTATATGTAGTTTGAAAACCAGATATATAATACATACATACACACATATATATATATGTGTGTGTGTGTGTGTGTGTGTGTGTGTGTGTGTGTGTGTAGTCAGTCTTCTGGAAAATTCTTATGACTCAACTCATAGTAAGCATCATCAGACTTCAACAATCACATACAGTTTTATTTGTGATCTTGATTTTTTTCCCTAGAGAATTAGAAAAGGTGAGAAGGTGAAGTCATAAGACTTTTAAAAATGAAATAAAATAGTTACAGTAGGTGAGCTTCCTATTAAAAATAACCACCACTGATGGCTGTGTATTTATGAGATTTAAAATATTTTAGAGCACTTTTATGAAATTATTTTTGAGTCAAATTTATGAGTGATAAAATAATTAGCTTATTATTAGACTTCATGTATAATGAAAATGTAGTATGAAATCATACCCATATTTTTAGAGTCCAAACAGCAGTATGAAATGTTAGTCTGGTAACATCGGGCTCATATCAGTTTAAATGAAGACAACTTTAAACACACACAAAATGTATCATTTCATAAATTAAATTAAAGTTTCCATCAAATTCTACTAATCTATGCTCTACGTTGCCTTAGGGGAATAATGAGGAAAACTTATTAGGAAACAGTGTCACACATGTAAAAATTGCCTGACATTATAATATAAATATAACTCAGATAAGCATCCACTCATCAATTATACCATTTCTTCTTAAACTACCTTTGCTCTAAAAGAGATGTATTAGCTACAAGCATTATCTATTGATTTCCATTATCTAGGAAGAAAGTAAAATATTTCAATGAAGCCAGTGCACCAACGTTGATATTATTTTTTCTGACAACTGGACAATATTCATCCTGGTTTGTTTAGAAAACCAATTAAAGTAAGATATCAAATCAATTGCTGATCCCTTTCTGTTGTGGTAAAGTCAATACCATGACATTCTCTCTTTTATTTTTTTCTCATCTTTTTATTTTGTCTCCATGAGAGTAGTCTAGTAGAATGGACTGACTTTTCTCTATTTGCTCTTCACCCCTAGACTCACTGGATTTGTAAGCAGGAAGTAGGGAGTATTCAAATGATTAGTAAAACATGGACGCCAGAGAATGAGAGATAGACTTCATAACACTTAGAAGCCTGCCATATCTGTGTTGCTTAGTGGCCAAGGAGTCTGTAGCATATCAGGGCACTTATTTTAAAGAAAAAGAGAAACATCTATACCTTACATGACTCACTCATGAGCAAAGAGGCACACCACCTGCAGAACCTGTTTGGATTCCGGTGAAAATAAAAGCCACATTTCCGTTTTCCCCTCTCTGAGAAACCCCATAAGCTTTGAGTGGTACCCAGAAGATGAGTGCTCTGCAGAAAGTGTATGTTATGCCCACTATACTGCCCCTTGGGCCTTATGATTAAGAAGATCCAAGAAAAATTGAATATCCAATGGAGATACTGCCTCATTTATAAAGTTTTGTATCTCACATTTGTAAGTTAATTTATTTTTTTAAGACAAACAACACCAATGTTGGGCAAGTGTAGAAGAAAAAGAATAAAACACAAAATGGATTTCCTTTGCTTTTTACAGACTAAGCTCGACATGAATCATAAGAGACAGATCCATGAAAAAAACTGATAGCTTCCAATTAGTTAATTAGCTCATAGGGTCACTAAACAAATGGTTAAATATTAATTGACTTTAAGTAAAAGTTTTGTCAGTCATTCACAAGTGTTTTCAGCAGTACATGTTGATAAAGGGTTGAAAATTATGTGAGACAGAAATTTCAAATATTACCGACATGTTTTATACTTTTATCATGCTATTGAATTCTCCCTTTTTTTCATAATTTTCATTGTGAGCTGGGAGGTAGTATGATATAATTGGTAAGAATTTAGGCTTTTTAGTTAAACCATATCTATTCAAATGTTAAGTCTACCACTTCCAAGTTTTGTGGCCTTTAGTAGGTTATTTAAATTCTCTGAACCTCAATTTTACCCCACATAAAGTGGGGATAAAAATCATACTGGATTAGAGTTGATGTGAGGTTTAAATGAGATAGAACATGTAAAGTACTGGCCACAGAGAAAGACTGCAATAAATATTAAGTATTAATGATCAGGAGACTGCATGTCAGCTTCAACTGTAAAATAAGTTATTTACAACACCCAGAAATCTATGACTTTTTTATACACCAATAATAAACTCACAGAAAGAGAAACTAAAAACAAAACAATCCCATTTATCATTGCAACAAAAAAATTAAAATACCTAGGAATAAACTTAATTAAGGAGGTAAAGGACCTGTACTCAGAAAATTACAGGACTTACAGGACACTGAATAAGAGATAGAGAAAGATATAAACAAATGGAAGAATATACCATGTTCATGGATTGGTAGAATCAACATCAATAAAATGTCCATACTACCCAAAGTACTCTATAAATTCAAAGCAATCCCTGTTAAAATACCAACAGCATACTTCAAAGACCTAGGACAAACTCTTCAAAAATTTATCTGGAATAAAAAAAAGACCCCGAATAGTTGCAGCAATCTTGAGAGAGAAAAAAAATGTTGGAGGGATCACAATACCAGACATAAAGCTATAGTACAAAGTCATTGTTCTCAAAACTGCCTGGTACTGGCACAAGAACAGACATATAGACCAATGGAACGGAACAGAGAACCCAGAAATTGACCCAAGCCATTATGCTCAATTAATATTTGACAAAGGAGACAAGAGCATGCAATGGAGTCAAGACAGTCTCTTCAATAAATGGTGTTGGAAAAATTGGACAGATACATGTAAAAAAATAAAACTAGACCACCAACTTACACCACATATACAAAAACAAACTCAAAATGGATAAAGGATTTAAACATAAGATGGGAAAACATAAAAATCTTAGAAGAAGCCAGAGGCAGCAAAATAGCAGACATTTGTCGTAGCAATATCTTTACCAATACAGCTCCTAGGGCAATGAAAACTAAGGAGAAAATAAACAAATGGGACTACATCAAAATAAAAAGCTTCTGCACAGCAAAAGAAACCATCAACAACACAACAAGAAAGCCCACTGCATGGGAGAACAGTGGTATATCTACACAATGAAATTCTATGCTGCTGTAAAAAAGAAGGAATTCTTACCATTTGCAACAGCATGGATGGAACTGGAAAGCATTATGCTAAGCAAAATAAGTCAGTTAGAGAAAGATAAATATCACATGACCTCACTCATTGGTGGAATATAATGAACAACATAAACTGATAAACAAAAATAGAACCATAGTCATAGAAGCCCATTTGCCAATGTTATCTCCCATAAGGGTTTGATCTCTAAAATTTATACAAAACTCATACAACTTAACAAAAGGAAGATAAAAAATCCAATTAAAAAAATGGGCAAAGGACCTAGACACTTTCTGAAAGAAGAAATACAGAAGGCCAAGAGACATATGAAAACATGCTCAAAGTCACTAATCATCTGAGAGATGCAAAACAGCAATGAGGTACCATCTCACACCTGTCAGAATGGCTATCAACAAATCAACAAACAACCAGTGCTGGAGAGGATGCAAAGAAAAAAGAACCCTCTTGCACTGCTGGTGATAATGCAGACTGGTGCAGCCACTGTGGAAAAGAGAATGGAGTTTCCTCAAAAAAAAATTAAAAATGGAACTTCCATTTGACCCAGTAATCCCACTTCTAGGAATATATCCCAAGAAACCAGAAACACCCAACAGAAAGGATATATGCACCCCTATGTTCATAGCAGCGCAATTTACAATAGCTAAGATTTGGAAACAGCCTAACTTCCCATCAGCTGATTAGTGGATTAGAAAACAGTGGTACATCTACACAATGGAATACTATGCCGCTATAAAAAAGAAGGAATTCTTACCATTTGCAACAGCACGGAACTGGAGAGCATTATGCTAAGCAAAATAAGCCAGTCAGAGAAAAATTAATATCACATGATCTCATTCATTGGTGGAATATAATGAACAACATAAACTGATAAACAAAAATAGAACCAGAGTCATAGAAGCATGGAACAGACTGTCCAATCTATGGGTAAAGGTGGGGGATGAGGGGGTAAGAGATCAACCAAAGGACTTGAATGCATGCATATGAGCATAATCAATAGACACAGACAGGCCCTGGGGGCGGGGGGGGCGGGAAGGAGGGTGAGGGCATGTGCTGAGGGATGGGGGCTGCTGAGGAGAGGTCAATGGGGGAAAAAGGAGATTTATGTAATACTTTAAACAATAAAGAATTTAAATTATATAAAAAGAAGTTATTTATAGCCTTAAAATGGTAGATTACTGGTACTTTAGGTCATATCTATGGAAATTGAAGTGGTGATTCAATCAGCTATTCAGTGAACAGAGAAAATAACCAATATATAATCAAGGTTTAAGAACTAATTGTAAGGACCATTTGTATATCAATGATTCACTGAATAATTGCTATTTTTGTTAACTTTAACAAGTCAATCTCATTAAACCCCCTTTCAGAAGCATTCACTTATACCGCAGATATATTGTATCCTAAATTGCCTTAGTTCCCAGCTACCTCATCCTTTTCTTTCAAATTACATTTATCACGTCATCCTCATATTAAAGACTTTGCAATTAGGACACATAATGTATATAATTAGCAACTTAATTTAGGTTTAAATAATGTTTTTATCTTGTGTTTGGTGAAAAGACTCAATTTTTTTCTACAATCTTAATTTTTTCTTACTAATACTATCAAAGTAAATATTTTTTTAAAGATAGAAATATTAGTGGAAAAATGGGTTCATTTTCCATCCAATACAAGAGTAGAAAACACCAAAGAAAAACAAAAACAAAAAAACTTTTTTGGCATTTTCAATTACAGAGGGTCTCACAGCAGAAAATAACTGGGTAATTGTTTTGTCAGTTAGAGATCACAAGCAAAATTATAGTACTTGCTTCATTTCACTCCATGTCTTGAATTGATAGGATACACAATTTGGGGGAAGATTTTGGTTTCAAAATATACTGTGGACTTTTTTCATCAAAATCAATATCTCTAAAAATGTGTCCATGATGAATGAAATTTTGTGCTATTAATGATGGCCTGCACAGTTCCCAACTATTTGTCACTGTAAAGTACAAAGTAGTTATCATAAAAGGAACTTGCATCAGGCTTTGCATTGTTTCCTTCAAATTGTGGACTGATTTCTCATATTTGGATTTCACTACCTGACCTGAAATTGGCTTATTGATTGTGATACATTTCTCAGTAATTTTTTTTTTACCAAAGAATGTGGCTTACATGTTAAATGCTAAATAGTTTGTATAGGATCAGGAGACATCAATAATGAACCTAAGAATAAAATGCATGGTATATAATTAAATATTGATAATCTTCAAGACATATAACACTGTAACTAGCAATTTCCATTGAAATCCTTATAAGTAGTGTCAACAATAAATTTTTTAAAATGGCCTTAGAGTCACAGACATTCATAATTCTAACATTACTCAGAACTACTATTCAAACTATGGAAAGCAGTGATGTGTTTATTATGATAAAAGAGAGCATCACAAATATGATGTGGAAAAATCAGCTTTACCTGAGACAACAAAGGAAAGACTTCTGATCCCTCCTCTCCAACTCTCCTGGTACTGCTAAATTTAGAACAGAACTCACAAACTTAAATGCCTGAGGAAATTGCGCTGTTAACATTTCTTTCATAAAGGTAAAGAAAAAAGAATACCAGACAACAAATCTGCTTATGAATTCCATGCATAGCATCTGCCTAATTTCACTGCTGCTTATCACTAACAGCCTACACAGGGCACACCTTTGTTTAGAATAATTTTTACAACTTGGTTTAGACCACTTAGCGTGTAGTCTCTGCTTTTTATCTCCAATAACCCAAGTACACCCCGTATACACTACACTGGTCTCCTAAACATCCAAACCGATTGCATCATTTTCCTATTTAAAGTTTCTACTGCATTCCTTTGTTACTTAATGCGAACACTTTACTTTCCAATACCATCTTTCCCCACTGGCCTCATGGCAACAGCGCATGCTCCATCCACACTGAAGGTTTCATTGAGTCCTGTCAGTCCCTCTAGATTTTTCATCACCAACATCTATCCTTTAATTTCCTTCATTTCCAAAAATTTACTTTGTTTACAAATCTTTCCTTTACAATCAGCTGTATTTCAACAGGTTCTACCTATACCCATACCACTTCTCACATTGCATTGCAATTTTCAGTGTATGTGTATGTTTCTGGTACTTGACTCTCAAATCATAGAAACATTTTTGTTTATGCTTGCAGCCAAACCTAACAATATATAGTACTCAAGAGGTTTTTAATTAATATTTGTGCATATGTGTGTGCGTTTGTGTGAATAAATGAATGAGTAAAAAACTAGCAATATGATAATATTAAATTTCAATATGTACACATCAAAGCATTGTGAATGTTTCCTATAATTTTCACTTAGTGATGATTGCTTTCAACAAATGTGAAGATATAGAAACAACAAATGCAGTCAGAATTTTCAAAGGACATGTGTCTTCTAGTTTTCATATTAACTGAGAATATTTTCTACTCAATCTATGTATTGACCATTGTTTCTTCACCTTGACTTAAGTGCCTTCCATATCTGGGATTCTTTTATGATTTGCTACATTTCTGCAGAGATTTCACTCGCTTTTCATTCTAGCAATAGCACTGTCCTTGAGATTTGAATGTTTTTAAAGTAACGACATTTTAGCTATCTGCTTCCTAGATAACAGACTTTTCTATGATATCCTGCACCTGGGTCTCAATTATGCCTCAAAAGAGAAAATAGAAAGGCACAATAAACTTTCATTTGGTGCATAATTGCGTGTGCGTGTGTGTGTGTGTGTGTGTGTGTGTGTTTAAATAGGATGGGCTAAAGCTAGTGATTT
The DNA here is from genome assembly GCF_000147115.1 of Myotis lucifugus. NCBI lineage: Eukaryota > Metazoa > Chordata > Mammalia > Chiroptera > Vespertilionidae > Myotis > Myotis lucifugus. The sequence goes on along the minus strand of NW_005871057.1, from coordinate 5,615,927 downwards.
GAAATCCAGTGTGGTGTTCTAGAACATATGTTATTACCTATGCCTCCATAAAATCTCTATATTTCTTGAATTAGAATATTACTGTTATTTGTTTTTATAAATGATTCTGCTCTATTATTATAATATTTTAAAATTAATTTCCCACTAGAATTGATTTTACAGACTGACAAAAGAGCATAGTCATTGTCTACTTTTATCAATAAAAGCAATGATGCAAGTCTAGGGTATGGCATAAAGCTCTTCTTTTTTTATATTTTGATATTTTTCAGATCTCTTTAAAAACTGACATTTTTATTAAAGCACACATTTTACATAAGAAATATTTATATTTCTTACTGCTGAACTACTTTAATATCTTTCTGTCTTTTTCTATTTCTTTGGTGTGCTGCAAAGTTCTAGAACTATTCTCTGTGATTTCTGTGCTCACCAGAGAGTTTAGGTTATGAACTGAAGCTTTAGTATCAAGTCCAGTTTGAAATAACAGCTCTGCCAATTATCTCTATCTTAATTAAGGTGCTTAAACTAGCTGTAGAAAAAAATGGGACTAATACTAGAGCCCATGTCATAGAGTTGGGAAGATTAAAAAAGATAATGCATGCAAAGCAGATTGCAAAGTATCTGGCACATAATAAGCATTCAATAAATGCCAGTTGTTGGGATAATAATGATGTTAATGATGATGATATGGAGGCTAAAAAAAATTAATTTTTAAAATTTTCCTCCCACCTTCCAAATTCTTCTAGCTGGCTAATAAATTAAGAGACAGATTGCCGAAACCGGTTTGGCTCAGTGGATAGAGCGTCGGCCTGCGGACTGAAGGGTCCCGGGTTCGATTCCGGTCAAGGGCATGTGCCTTGGTTGCGGGCACATCCCCAGTGGGAGATGTGCAGGAGGCAGCTGATCGATGTTTCTCTCTCATCGATGTTTCTAACTCTATCTCTCTCCCTTCCTCTCTGTAAAAAGTCAATAAAAATATATTTAAAAAAAAAGAGAGACAGATTAACAGGAGAAAATAAAATTTTAATACATGCACAGGGGGAATTCACATAAGCATGAAAATTCCAAAGACAGTAAAGTAACATTGGGTATAAATGACATTTTTGAACAAAGGAGAAAAGGGGAGGACAGGGTATTAGACTTCAGAAGTGAGAATGGGCGATTTCAGGTAGTCAAGGAAGAGCAGCACACATGGCAAGAAAAATCTTGTTAGGCAACTCAAACAATGGGACACGGGTGTAAAGAGCTGACAGGCTGGGAGTCTTCCTGACTGATGCTAGGGTGCAGATTCTTAAGGTGCTTCAGCCAAAGCTCCTTTCCTGAAGCAGGGTTTTCTGTCTGCATCTCTTGGGCAGAAAAGGAGGGAAGGTCTTTCTGAGTCTTGTTTCTTAATAAACAGCTTAAAATCAATATCCCCAAAAGGCAACTTCAGGGTGGAAACACTTTGGTTCCTTTCAATGACGATGCTATTCTCTGTGTCCATTTACACTGTAACACCTTTGTTATCCAGCTTCCACCTACGTCACTTCACACTCTAACCATCACTGCTGTTAAAGAACAAAAATTCAATTGTGCAAATTTGAAAATGTAATTGGCTTTATGGAATGACTCATGAATCAAGCAGCATACCATCTAGTAAATATAGAGATACAATTTGGAAGGCTTTTATAGGCAGAAACCAGGTGGGACCAGAAACTTATTAGCAAAACAAAAGAAAAGACTGTTTCAGGCAAGGTTACTGTGGGGGAGGGGAGGAAGGAGGGGTCTTATCAGATGGATCACCTCACCTCAGAGGAGGGGCAGGGAGAGGGCACTTAATAGGCTACCTCATTGGTATGAACCGGAAAATTCGGAAAATTCCAGACTGACTGACATTTATGAAGAAGGTTTATGCAATTAGATCATTTATGAAGTTTAGGTTTGGTGTGTGGGCTTTATTTAGCACAAGTGACACCATTTGGGGCCTGAGGTTTTCTCTTTAACACTACCTTTAATGATAACCACTCATCACATCATTCAATAAGATCTACAGTGGACCAGTCCCTGCTCTAGTGGATGGAGATGCAGTAGCATAGGATAAAAAATCTCAGTCTTTTTGAAGTTTACATTTGAGTGGAGGGGCAATAGATAATACAGAAATAAAAATGAATTATATTGTATTTCAGGTGATCATAAGTGCTATGGAGAAAAATAAAGCAGGAATGGAATACAGACAACTGGGAAGCAATGACATTTAAATAGGGCAGTCATGAAGCTCTTTCTAAGAAGGTGATCTACACTAATAAAAGAGAAAGATTCAAATTAACCATCACTCCGTAACTCCGCTACACCCACATGCCATCCCCACCGGCCAATCAGAGCGACTATGCAAATTAACCCAACTAAGATGGTGGCACCCACGGAGCTGGAGTGAGCAGAAGGCTTGGGTTGCCCTCGGTGATGGAGGAAGCCAAGCTTCCCACCTGCCCTGGCCAGCTGTGGCCTCCGCTCAAGGAGGGGCTGGGAGCCTGGGTTGCCAGGGGCAACCCAGGTTTCTGGCTGGACCTGGGCTCTGCTCAAGGCTACAAAGTTTTAATTATAGAAGATAAATAAATCCCAGATACCTACAAAAAAAAAGAGAGGCTGGGAGCTTGGGTCACCAGGGGATGTGGCCAGCCTGAAAAATGGCCATCAGCCCTTCACCCAGGCTGGCCAGGCACCCCAGCAGGACTCCCCAACCCTGAAGTAGCTGTGGCCAGCCTGAAAACAGCCATCAGCCCCTCATCCAGTCTGGCCAGGCACCCCAGCGGGACCCCCACCCTGATCCAGGACACCCTTCAGGGCAAACCAGCCGGCCCCCACCCATGCACCAGGCCTCTATCCTATGTAATAAAAGGGTAATATGCAAATTGACCCTAACAGCAGAAAGACTGGGAATGACTGGTCACTATGACACACACTGACCACTAGGGGGCAGACGCTCAATGCAGGAGCTGCCCCCTGGTGGTCAGTGAGCTCCCACAGGGGAAGCTCTGCTCAGCCACAAGCCAGGCTGATGGCTGCCAGCACAGTGGTGGTGGCGGGAGCTTCTCCCACCTTCTCAGCAGCATTAAGGATGTCCGACTGCAACTTAGGCCTGCTTCCCACTGGCAAGAGGACATCCCCGAGGGCTCCCAGGCTGCCAGAGGGATGTCTGACTGCTAGCTTAGGCCCGATCCCCTGGGGAACAGGCCTAAGCCAGCAGGTGGACATTTCCTGAGGGGTCCCAGACTGCGAGAGGGCACAGGCCGGGCTGAGGGACCCCCCCGAGTGCACAAATTTTTGTGCACCGGGCCTCTAGTATCTAAATAAAGACCAAAAAAAAAAAAAAAGATGACAAAACACTTGTGTCAAATTCCTAGGAAAAAACATTTCAGGAACTGAGCAAATACTAAGTGTGAGATCAGAATAAGGTTAGAGGATTATAAGGATCAGGATGTGGCTAGAGATTAATGCCATTATGATATAGGTCATTACTAATATAGGGAAAGATTATGAGAACTAAACAAATAGACCCAAGTGAAGCCTTTTTAGGCTCAGAGCATGCTACAGGCCATCAAATATAAAAACTTGGTTAATCAGTCATGAGATAAGATTACTGCTCCAATCACAAACATTTACTCATTCCATAAAGGCAGACAACACAAAATGCAGCTTGTAAGGGTTAAAGTCAATCCTGTTGTTGTTGTTTTTCACTCTTTACTAGTATTTCCCTATACAAGTAATTTTCCATAGAAACTACTAACAGATATAAGCTCAACTTCTAAGGAGAGTTGGAATCTCTTTTCCTTCTCTTGTGAGGAAAGACCACTACTCTGTCTGTGAAGTGGCTTCTCTTGCTTGTTCCTCTAATCAATAAAATCTGCTTTTCCACTTCATTCCAAGGTTCCCTCTTGAGTTATTTTTTTGCTTGGAGTGAAGAACTAGGCTCAAGTCCCCACTAGAGAATTGCCACTCTGGTGTCATTACCATACTTTGCTTTTTACTTCAAGCCGGTTAAGGTTTTGAGCCCTTGCTGATCATAACCTTTTCCTTTTAAGATTGCTGTATGTGTCTGTTCTTAGTAACAATGGGACCAGGGAGCACTAAAAGGCACTCAAGTGAATCATTTGATTTCCACACAGATTCTTTCCTGCCCTCATTGTGTAGAAGCAAATCTATTTCCTGTTGAACACAGTCAGTACTCAGGGAGGATGGCGAACTCATTGCCAGCTGGTCCCTTGACACAAGAAGTCTAAAGCTCTGACAGCAGCTGTAATTTATAATTCAATATGCCCCTTGTGGTGTCTCCTGACAAAAGAGTGACTCCTTGGGGTACTGAGATCTCCAGTACTGACAAGCCCAGAGGGATGAGGCCAGGAAGCATAAGGTCCTCCAGTGTGTAATTGGAAGGGATGGTAAGTAGGATAACTCCTGTTTTCTGGAAGGATCCTGTATCTTTCCTATCGAGGATACAGAACTATACTGTGATCTCTGATTAATTAATACAATATATTCTGAACAATAATGCATTGTCTTTTTAGAATGCTTCCTGTAGGAACATCTTTTGATGGCTCCTGCAGCATCTTATGAGACTAGCTGCTTCTGAATGGTGTGGTACAAGATTTGACCAGTGGATTACATGGCTCTGAGCTCACTCTCACACTGCCTTTACTGTAAAGTGAGTATTCTGGTCTGATGCTATGCTATGTGGGTGTTGGGGTCCAGCCCAGCAGGTCCAGGGGTTCCCAAAGGTGTGGACAGAGTCAGTAAAGAAGGAATGACACGGAGACAGCGTTCAGTTGATCAGCATAGCCAGGTTCTCTCTTTTTCTCTCCTTTATTGTCCTGTTACAACTGTATTTATAAGCAATGGTATGTTTTGGGTCCTCCCTTGGCCTTCTACAGTTCCTGGTTTCATGTCCATAGTTTCTTTGACCTTTGCCAAAAATCCTGTCTCTATCTAGTTCTGTTGATTTTAATCTTGTCTAGGTTAATCTCTGTGTTCCATTATAAGGGTTATTCCAAGGTCACTATTCTACTTCTCTACTGATAAGCTACAAGGAAGAGACTGAAGGAGATTATCCTACCCAGTAAAGGTTATGTCCTCCCAGCCCCGCTGCTTGCCTTCCCTGGGACTGCCCTGTGTCAGTGGGTCTCCAGGGGTATAGGCTTTGGTGCTTTCCCTCGTGGGCAGACCCCTGGGGATGTGGGCCCAACAAGTCCCAAATTTATTGCCAACAGTCTTAGTCCAAGTTCTTCATAAGTAGTACATGGTATTTCTGTAACACTAAGGGGTTTTACTGATTCATTCCCCTTTCCAGTCCCGTCAATCCCCAACTCCAGGGAAACATCCCCACCTGGGGAAACAACCTTTCTCAGGGAGGTGGCCCTGGTTAAAACACATAGCGCTAAGGGGGGAGCACACATATTAAGAACAGTATGCCATATACGCCAGGTCCCTTGAAACATATGCTGTGCAGATATTTCTTCCCTGCAGCAACTGTGTCAAGCAGCAAGGATGGACTGGCTTCTGGCATGTGGGATTCCATGTTTATGAACTAAACATTCCATAACCCTTTGATAATAGTGGTTCTGCAGAGAAGAAAAGCAAACTCAACCTGCAATAAGTCTCCCTATGGGGAAAAAACACTTGCCCTTCTAGGATGGGAAGGGACTCATGCAGCCAATTTGCCAGTAACAGGGTAGTTAGTCTTCTTAGGGAATAATATTGGAGTTCAGTGTTGATGTCTGTTTTTACAAGTTAGCTCATCAGAGGCATTAATTAGTAGATAGATTTGCCTTGACAAGTAGACTCCATAATTTTGGTATCCATATGTACTTTTCATGTCTGCCATAGTGGCTACTCTAGTTCAGCTTAAGCTTGATCCTGGATATGTTATTTCTATCTTGTGATGGACTTCTGCCAGTCATGTTTAACTTTATGACTGGCAGGTCTGAAAGAAGCCAGCTCATAATGAATAGTTCTGGACAAATACTCACTGGGCGTCCCATTGGTCAAACATTTCCTTTCTACCAGGTCCCAATAACATGCCAAGACTTACTTCTCAAACAGCATAAATTACCTCCTCTGAATGTATGGTGTTTTTCTGAATCCCAGTGGCTTACAGTTGATTCTCCCACCAGAGCTTGCATGCTTTCCCATCACTGACACCTCCAACACCATAATGTCTATCAGATCACATGATATAAGCTGCAGAGCTTGCTGCAACAAGGCCTGGGCCTACCACAGCATCCTATGGTGCTTTAGGACCTACTCTGTGCAGATAGCTTATGTTTCACCCAGTATCTGGACCAGAGGAAAATTCCTAGCTGTGGAACATGTTGGCTCCAGACCCTAAAAAGGCCTATAGACATTATGCTTCATTTATTCTATGGATAACTCAAAATGCATCAATTTGTATTTTAATTTGTGGGGAATCTTAGCATGCTTTGTCTACTAGATCCCTGAAAATTGCACTGCACTGTATGTATGGTTTCTGAAACTTCCTAGGGCTCATTTCCTATACTATGGAACACATGTGTTTTACCATAGCCTCTAGAATACTAACCATCTTTTGTTCATCCTGTCCAATCAGCATGACATCCATCAATGTCATGGATAAGTGAGATGTTTTGTGGGATGTCTAATACAGATCTCTTCTATATCATGACTGTATTATGACAGAGGATAGGAGTGTTAAAATACCTGAGATAAATATGCAAATGAAAATTGTCATCTATTCCATAAGAAGAGCAGTGATTTTTTATAGTTTATTTTATTTTTAATTCTCACCCAAAGACATATTTAGAGAGAGAGAGAGAGAGAGAGAGAGAGAGAGAGAGAAAGAGAGAGAGAGGCATTAATGTGAGAGAGAAACACCTATTGGTTGACTTCTATATGTGCCCTGACCAGGGATCAAACCTGCAACCCAGGCATGTGCCCCTATCAGGAATCGAACTGCAAATCCTTTGGTGCCCAGGAATATGCTCAACCAACTGAGCCACTACTGCTGGGCAAGAGCAGTGTTTTCTATCCTTTTTGTCTGATTGGAATGGTAAAAACACCTTCACCAAGTTAACAACCACCAGGCATTTATCTGTGGCTTTAATAATCTGCTTAGCTATAAAACCATGAACAGACAGCTGCTGCTATCAGTGATACTGCTTTGTTAAATCTGAGACGGTCTGTAACCATTCTAAGTATTCATCCCATTTCTTCAGGGGGTAGGCTGTGAATAAATGAAGATATAATATGGAGCGCCAATCTTGCATCTTCAGTCTTTATCGATAGTACTGTTCTAGAACCCATGGAACACGATATTGGTTTTAATTTACTATCTTGACAGGGATTGGATGATTGGAGGGTAGATGGTTTCAGAAGTTTCCTTCTGACCTTTCCCGATATGATAGCTCTTATTCTACAGACTAAGGATTCCCACAAACAAGTACACTAAAATATTCCCTCGAGGATTGATAAAATGATCACTGGGTTGGTTTTCTGTGCCCACTGAGCACACTCTATGCTGAAAGTTAACCAGGACACCATTCATTACCTGTTTCCTATAGACTGCCATTCTAACTAAAGGACTGTGGTAAAAGTAGGAATCTTCAGGTATCAAAGTTATTTCAGAACTTTCATCTAATAGTCATTAAAAAGTTTGGTTATTAAAAAGAATAATAAAGAGGGTAATTAAATAAATGAAGTTGAATATTCCCTTAACTAGTTATTCCTTTAACGAGGCTACAGTTACTTGAGTAAATGGTCATATGTGGGTCCTTTTGGAGAGTTCCGATGTGTGTACTTGCTATGGTGTTGCCAGGTCACTCTTCCTAGAGATTCAAACACATTCAATTAATGGGCTGCAGGTCTGAAAATGGGCTCAGGCCTGGGAACTGAGCAAGGGGTTATAATTTTATTGTGACTGGCCTTCTGCTTTTCTATTCTTTTTCTGTTTGCTTTTTTTTTCCCTCCTAGGCACATCATGGTTTATTAATCACCTTCACAACTTTCTGTAGGTCAAGGCCCCTTGTCTATTCCCTGACCTTATAATAGTTACAGTAATTGCAGCCTCTTGGCTTCTGCCAATTAAGAACTACCTTGAGCATCTATTATTTTGAGGCCACCATCATCCCATGAATGTTAATGACAGCATCTAACTGATTTCCTCTTCTACCATCTTTCCTGGATTATAGAGGTGATCCAACAAAGAACTTCTTAATGATGGTACCCCTGTCCCCACACATTCCTGAAGGACTTGGTGAATGGTGTGTTCTCTGAACCTCCTTATGAATCATAATTCTCTGGTGGGCCTTTTGCCCTTTCATAATATAGTATTCCAGTATGCACACTTCTCCCAGAGTCCTCAATTCTTTCTCAATCATCTACCAGGGTAACTCAGACATTTCTACTTCGCTTAAAGTTAACTATCACTTTATTTCTAGCTTATAAGAACCACTCCAGCAACAACTTCACTCCATTTAATAGTGTCCTTGGTAGAGTATTAAATCCCATGTCCCAGTAAAATTCCCTGCCTCTTCAAGTACAAGAATTCTTGCTTATTCAATCTTACATCCTGGCACTCTTGATTAAGCAAATTTAAAACCCAATCCCAGGAGGACTCTCCTGGCTCCTGCCAGTAAATACCAATTAATTCTTGCAATTGCTTATTTTGGATGTCTCTATCCTCCCTTATCATACTCAGCACATTCCCACCTGGATTATGTTGGGATTTAATATGTTATCAGCTTGGTGGCTAGGAGAGGAGCCAGAAAGATGCTTCATGAGAGAGAGGCTCCTAAAGCCTATTCAAGCACAGTGAAGTGCTAGCTCTAATGGAGAAAGTATAGGCCACTTTCTGCTAGCCCAGAGGGTCTGAACAGGTCAGAAGTCTCCATCTAGTTATCCCTGACTTTATGTTAGCATCTCAGTTTTCTCTACCATGCCCTGACCTTTGTATAACAAACTCACCCTGATTGAGCATTAAAATATCTCAACAATCTTCAGACTTATGCTTGACTGTGTTTTTCCTTTACCTGTAAGCAATAAGGATCACCATCTCAGACACCAGGTAGCTCTAATACTTAGCCATTAACTGCTTGCTAATAGCCCTTAATTTCTCAATTTTTTTCCTGGATATCAGTAAATTATAGCAGAACCCAGTCACTCCACTGTCTTTATAGGCAACCCTGTCCCTGCCAAGTTTTCAAATGGCTGCATCACTTCACCTGCCAAGGTACTCTCCTCCATTGGGGCTGATTTCTTTATTTTCTTTTATGTTTTTTTCAAGTCACTATAGGAAACACTGTTAGTAATGACAGTGTCACTTTGTGGCAGGGGCTGCCCATGTCTTATTTATCAACCAGATGACATTCTCTTCATCTTTGGGGTAGCGGCGAGCCAGTCCCAAATCCACATCTTATTGCCTGCTTTCTCAGATCATTCTACTTCCAATACCAGTTCTATTTGTCGAGGTCTAACAAGAAGTAGACATTAAAATGGGCTTAATTAGGCCACCATTTTATTAGAAGAAATGCCTCCATGACAGAAAATGGAAGGTGTGCCGAGCCAGCTCAGCCAGGTTCGGTGAGCCTGAGAGGGGGCGGTGAAGGATTGAGAAAAGACAGACAAGAGAAGAAAGCTGGGTCTGGGTGGGACGCTGTCCTCTCTGATGGAGAGCTAGTGACAGTGCCACAGATTACAAGCTGAGTCTTTATTTTATAGCCAGTTTTCATGAGGCAAAGTAAGGGTGTGGTTACAACATTCTCAGGAGTTTCAAATCTACTCAATTACATGCACCAGGTCAAGCTTTGTTTACTTGCTGTACCTCCCGCAGCCTATATCACTCACATGTGGGACCACAGGTTCCAATTATAAGGTCAAGCTTACAAGTATAGCCTTTGGCTATAATTGTGCTGGGGGTGCTTTGGCCTTCAAGCTGGGACTTGCACGTGGCTTTGCCACAAGAGGACCGTGCCCTCTCATTAGTCCGAGGCTTGAACCTGTCCAAACGCTGTGGCTGCTCTCCACAGGGAGGCAGCTAAAGAAACCTGCAGGAGGTAAGCCCGACCCCTAGTAAAGAAAGGTCGGATGGAAGCATCCTATTGTTTCCTACCATTTTAGAGGATTTAGCAGAATCATCAGAGAATCTGGAGTGTATTTTAGAATCCCTGCATGCTCAGTCATTGGCTGGGAGCAGTCAAGGACGGGCTTAGTGAAAATGTGGTAGCGAGTTCAAAGTACAGCATGATGGCTTTGGCAATTAAGTTCCCTAGAGCTGGGGGTCTGTGAGGTGCATCCTCATGGCTGCCACATTAAATTAATAAAATATAAAACATTAGTTCAGGGGTTGGAAGGAGTGGGTTACAAACTCAAATAATTATAGGGATGAGGCAGATAATAGAAATGAACAAAGTAGGCAGCCTGGCTACTGGAAAGAAAGACTGCTCAAACTTGAAGGTAACTTGGCCTCAGTGTTAGAAAAACAGTAGGGTTTGGCGCTAACTGTGAGGGAATGATTGTTGGGTAGAAAAATTGGAGTCTAGCATTTCCATATCTTCTGATTTATTTTTTTGAGAATCTAGAAATGTAGATATTTATATGACATGAATTTTGCATACTGAAAAGTATTTTTAAAATCCTATTGAAGCCCAGCTGGTATTGCTCAGTGGTTGACCTATAAACCAGGAGATCTCGGGTTCCATTCCAGGTCAGGGAAGATGCCTGGGTTGCGGGCTCAATCCCCAGTAGGGGCATGAAGGAGGCAGCTGGAGGCAGCCAATCAGTGATTCTCTCTCTCAATATATATATATATATATATATATATATATATATATATATATATATCTCCCTCTCCCTTCCTCTATGAAATCAATAAAAATATATATTAAAAAATATATTGGATATATTCCTAAAAGTGGGATCATTGGGTCAAATGGCAGTTCCATTTTGAATATTTTAAGGAATGTCCATACTGTTTTCCGTAGTGGTTGCACCAGTCTGCATTCTCACCAGAACTTGTTGTTTGTTGATTTATTGATGGTAGCCATTCTTACAGGTGTGAGGTGATACCTCATTGTCATTTTAATTTGCATCTCTCTGAGAATTAGTGACTTTAAGAATTTTTTCATGTGTCTCAGCCTTTTGTATGTCCATTTTGAAGAAGTGTCTATTTAGGACCTTTGCCCATTTTTTAATTGGATTGTTTGTTCTCTTTTTGTTAAGTTTTATGAATTCCTTATATATTTTGAATATTAACCCCTTATCAGATGTGTCATTGGCAAATATATCATCCCATACAGTGGCTCCCTTTTCATTTTGTTGATTTTTTTTGCTATGTAGAAGCTTTTTATTTTGATGTAGTCCCATTTGTTTATTTTCTCCTTAGTTTCTCTTGCCCTAGGAGAATCTTAAAGAAGTCTTTGTCCCAAAAATATATATGAAAATCTGTATTCTTTGCTGTTGGTATGAGGGAAATGTAGTTGGCCCAAGCATCATTAGGCTATTTTTTATGCTCTCTGTTCCAGAGCCATGATTGTCTCAGCCACCAATAAGAGGATTTAGAGAGTAAATTTTCTCTACTGCACACCCCTGCATACCACATCATCCATCATTCCTCCCTTAGAATTAGTCCCATTCAAAAAATATGTGATTTCATTGTTCTACTTTTCTTTGTTTAAGTGTCCATTCAAGTAAAGAGCATTTAGAGAAATTAAAGACTGATCTTTGACATTATTTTCAACCTCTTGCAGCCCCAACTGTTTATTTCAATGCTAAAAGCAGTTTAAAATATGAAATAAAAATGTTATTGTAGCATTTGTAGATATGTATATATGGAAGAATCATTCATCCATTTCCCTATAAATGCCATGAAGTTTACATTTACTATAAGAATGTTATTAAGGAAGTCATTTAGTGTTAAAGATACTCTTTTTTGAGGTTCCTTGGGGTAAACTTTGCTCTGATCTCAGAAACAGAAATAGTTAATGCTTTCCTTGGGAAACTAGTTGTTTTTATCTTAAGGCACTAAGAATGTAACTGAATAAATGACATTCTTCTGGAAAGCTTGGAGCCAATCTGTGAACCTTCCAAAAAGGTTAATGGTATTTATTTTGTATTAAGCTCATGCTGGCCCCATTTTATTTCCCCATCCTTCTTTTTTCTTTGCCTTGTTTTTCCTTTTCTTTTTAGAATTTAATCTGACCTTGATACATAACATATGTCTTTTATTGTATACCTCCTTAAAATTCCTTTTGGACCAAAGTCAAAAATATCAATAAATTACACATCAAGTCAACACTCCTCCAACTAACAAGTTTCTAATTTGAATTCTTAAATACCCTGTATGGTTTCATGGGAGCCTTTAGCCTGTCCAATTCAAAGACATATTACCAGACATGTGATTGATTTTAGACTTGTTTCCTAAGTATATGGTGACGTTTATTTAAAGTGCATTTCAGAACAAATGCGTGGAGTGAAATTAGGTTTTGTGTCTACCAGCAGAAAACGTGAAGTTTGTCTGCAGAGACTGACATTCTTCAATCTCTGTTTCTCAGCAGAGTCAGGCTAGTCCTGTGAAATGTGACTTTGCTGAAGGAATAATCTGACCTCCAAAACGTAGACATTTCTAGAGAATAATTTGCTGCTCATCCATCCAGATATAGGGGTAAAGAGACGAACACCATGAGCAGACCTGAGTTTTATTAAACTTCTAAAGCTTAAACTCTTTTTTAGATTAATAACTTCTCCTAAGAAAACTCAAATATATACCTTATTTGATATTGTCTCTAATTTTTTTACATGCATTATGATGATTGTTGATTTCTCCTATTTTTCTCTGCAAACTGTACATCATTTCATTGAAGGTTTATTCTTGTTATTTTATGTACTATAATTAAAAATATCATTTATGTAATCTACTTTTAGTGAAACTGCTAAATGGTTAAATTGTCATGGTGAAATTCACTTTTTCAAAATGGTGGATATCACATCTTCATTGCCTAGAACCCGCCAAGAGCTCCCCACTGATTTAGAATTTAGAATGAATCTCAATTGTATTATGACTAGTAATCCTTCCCTAGTCTGATGTCTGACTAACTCTTCTGTCCTCACCACCTACCTCTCTCCCTTTCATTTTCAGGATCCAATAATATGGGTTATCTTTTTATTCTTCTAATAATATTGTTTCCTCTCTCAAGCATTTGCACTTACTTCTTCCTTTTCTTGGAAATTTCTCCAGGAATCTTCAAATGTCTGGCTCTTTTATTTATTCAAATTTGGTTTAAGTTAACCTCTTAAGAGAGAGGCATTTTTAAACAATAGCCTATCTATAATAATAAAAGGGTAATATGCTAATTAGACCTGAAATCTTCTGGACGTCCTTCCTGACAACCAAGAGCCTGGGTCCTGGGTGCCTGTGGACAGCCCAGAGGAGGGAAGCCCGGGTACTGGGTGCTGGAGGGAAGCCGGTGCTGGCAGCCAGGGGAAGGAAGGCCTACTCTTGCATGAATTTTCATGCATCGGGCCTCTAGTAATATCTATATTAGACTACTTTCCTGTGTCCCCACCCAACCCCCCCATCACATCATTCTTTTCTTTACTGTATTAGGTTACACTAATTGGTTTGTTAACTTACTGGTTTTCTTATTGACTCTTGGTTGTCATTGGTTGATTGTAAACCCCTTGAGAAAGTAAGCCAGCTGGTCATCTTAATTGGTTTACCTCCTGTTTCTGTCACAGAACTTGGTACAGTAGGCTCTCAATCAACACTTTTGCTATTTTAATTAATAAAATAAAAACAATACCAGGTATTAACAAACTATGCCGTGTTAACTTCAGCTGTGCTCTATCAAGCTGGTGAATAAACATTCTGAAATGTCTTCTCTCCAGCAGCTGGGTTGAGAACTGGGAATGCTGTTTCCTTCACTCAGTTATTATTTTTTTGCTGAAAAAATATGTACCTGTGAAATAGCTCAGTTAGTTTTGAAGGCCCAAATATATGGCTGTTAGACTATTCTGTAAGACTTACTTTTCAATTTGGCAAATTTCAATGGTTATACTTGAAAACACTGTGTACTTTCTACTTGAAGCTCATAATTGAAACTGTATTGCTTGTCTACATTATTTTAAAGTTAGTTTTAAAATCCTGAAACCTAGAGTTACACAATATGATTATATAAGTCAATAAATTATTAGAATGAAATGTCTTTCAAAATCCATATTATTCAGTCTTTATTCCTGTTTTACCACATATCTAATAAAACTAGTTAATGACTCAATCTCATATTTTATTCAAAGTGTATGAGTGATAGTTATGAAAACTCATACAAAATAATTTAATTGAGTCCATGTCATGTCCCAAGCATTTTTCTAAGCACTTAATTTAATTCTGAAACAACCTTCTCTGGCAGTACTATTATTGGTTCTATTTTAGAAGTGAGGAGACTGAGGCAATGAGCTCAAACATCTTTAGTGTGGACCTAGACTGTGAATGCAGGTTATCTGATAAATGGCCTTTGTGGATTTCAGAAGGGAGAAGAAAGAACATTTTCTTCCCTCTCAGTGGGTAGACATCATTCTACTTGCTGTTAGGTAGGCTATGAAGTCTTTTGCTCTTGAGGTGACCCCTAGGATCTTCCTTCCCTTCTACCCAGAATTATTTTACCCACACTAGCTTTGCAGGTGCCATTCAATCCTTCTCTACAACTTCTATTGTGTTTTTTTTATTACAAAATATTTTATCACTCTAGACAATTTTGTAAAGAGTAAGACTGTGTTTATAAATGTAAAAAACCCTATAATTTTAAAACCATTAATAATTATTTATTTTCTTCCTCATGTCTTCCCTTTATACTTATACTTTGTGCTTACATATCCTTATGTGTTTTTTCAGGTCTTCTTAGAAGCAGATGCCAAGATAGGACTAAGCATGATAACAGACTTATTCAGGGAAATGCCTGTGCTGGGTCAAAGGGGAGAGAGCTAAGGAGGGTCAGGAGAACCTTCAGATTATGATGCAGATTTGATCCCAGTAAAGGTGAGAGGGAATGAAAAAGAAAGAGTTTCAAACTGTAGGGCAGTTCTCAAAGTTTCACTGTGGTGGCAGATTAGAGACATAGTAGCTGGGGCTATCTGTCAATTGTGCTCTGCATGGCTCATTATCAAAGGCATCAAGATCAACCCATTGTGCTGTACACATCTGTTTCTCCATGCACATTCCATGAGCTCCTCATGGTAGATATGGGTCTCTCAACCTGATGAGAAATATAAAAGTTGGATGTTAGTAGCATGAACATCAGTCAGTGACCTTCTTGTGGATCTAGAGGCCACATCTGATCTTCTTCCTCTGCCACCATTCATTCAAACATCTCTTACCTTCAACTATCACCTTACCAAGTCATATTGGCTTAACTGTGTGAATCAAACCTGTATTTCTGAAGATTCTAAGCCCTTGGTAACTATACCTCCCTTAGGCCAGAGTTGCTGTATTTGTTTGTTCAGTGACATTGGGCCACAGATTACCAGAGGCACCAAGTGAATCACTGTGTAAAAGCATCACTGCTTTCTTCTGATGATCTCAGTCAATTACCTCTGCCACAGTAGTGACATCTCTTTTTACCTACTGGGTCCTAAACACAATAAATCCAAAATTCCCTGGTAACAGGCATGTTGGTCAATGAGACCCTTGTGTCCACTGGCAGAATATGGCCCCTTTGTGGATCAGAACATCCAGCACTGGAGATCCCATTAGACAGGAAGACAAATTCTTCAATCTTTGAGAGTGACAGTAAGAGTGATGGTAGGTTGTCAGTTTGCATTCTGATCCAGGCACATGCCTATGTTGCAGGCCTGATGCACGGTAGGGGTTGTGCAAGAGGCAACCAATTGATGTATTGCTCTCACATCATGTTTCTATCTTTCCTTCTCCCTTCTCTCTTTAAAAATCAATAAAAATAATTTTAAAATAAGAGTAATGGTAATATAGGCTACTCAAAGGGTACATCTTTAATACTTTCAACAATAAAGATCAATTTAAAAAAATAAAAGATGGGTTACATCATGTTTTCACTCTTTGGATCCTAGACCCATATAATCTTTCTATTGGGGACACAGCATCATAATACAGTTCTCAGATTACATGCATTCAAAAAAATCATGAAGGATTTCACCCCACCTTCTCTGAATATTCCCTCCAAATTAGAACTTCGGCTGTTCTTTAACACGCTGTTCCATTGTTCTCTAGGCCGGCTATTTCTGAATGATATGTATGACCAGCAAATCCCGTAGTCATGGTTGCACTCCCATACCCACTTGCCCTAAAGTGTGTCTGCTGATTGGAAGCTGTGTTGTAGGGGTTCAATGCCTATAGAGCAGGCACTCTGTCAGCCTCAGGACAGTGGTGGTAACTGAGTCCTGGGAGGCAGGAAAGGCAAACCCAGGCCCTGTGTAAGCATCTGTCTCTCTGAGGATGAACCACAGCCCATCTCAGCGTGGGAAGTCAAACATAGTTGATTTTCTAACTGATCAATTGGTCTTTGAGGAATATTACCACATTGGGGGGGGGTGTCTACTGTTAATGGCCTGAATTGTATCCAAAATGTATATGTTGAAGTCTTAACCCTCATTGTTACTGTATTTAGAAGCAAAGCCTTTCAGGAGGTTAATTAACGTGAAACGAGGTAATTATGGTGAGGTCCTAATCCTATGGGACCAGTGTCTTTATAAACAGAGGAAGCAACACCAGATCTTTCTTCCTCTCCATGTGCAGAGAAAAAGGCCATGTGAGAACACAGAGGGAAAGTGACATCTGAAGCCCAGGAGAGAGGCCTCACCAGAAACCACTTCTACCTGGCACCTTGATCTTGGACTTCCAGCCATAAGAACTGTAAGAAATAAATTTCTGTTGTTAAAGCCACCAATAGGTAGTATTGAGCTATGGAAGCCCAAGCAGACTAATACGGTTGCTGACGGGATGGAAATTCAGAGACGTAGCATCTTGGATGCAGGTGTCCATTATACTCTTCACAGCAGATCTGAGAGAGGAAACATTTTCAAGGCTTCCACGCTTTTATTATTCATTAGGCAGGGGACTGTTGTAGAATTGGAATTGTTTTAAATGAAGTAACTATAAAATTATAATATTAAACATTCTCCCCTCAATTCTTCTTAAGCACCTGGATATTTAAGTTAATAGTGCTAAGGGAGATATGATTAATACAATATTTCAGCCATTGGAGCTTCTAGTAAGCAGTGGAAAACTCAATTGATATGATATTTCTGCAAGAAGGTATCTTTTGCCTTCAGTTCCAAAAGGCATTTTGTTGAGCTTGCCAAAGCTGGAAAGTAGAATTGTTTTGAATATCGTTTTATGGTTCACTTACCAAACATTTAGTATGAATAAAAGTGAATCTGAAATCTTTTTAACATCTTAAAATAAATACATTAAAAATTTTTCTACTTATTTAGAGTTGATGTCCCTGAACCAGTAGATACAATCCTAAATAATTCTGCAAATTTTATTTTGCATTTACTCTAGTAGGTGGTGGGGACAAAAGAATGAAAAAGACAGGTATTAGTTACACTTTTAAAGAGATTACATATTAATGGCTTTCTTGTCAGAGTTTCACTTAAGGTGTCAAGGTAAGATATTCGTTACATCTTTTGAGGCAGCTTTTGAAGCCTGTGTATCTACTTTAACTCCATTATCATCTGCACAGTTAAGAAAGTCAAGAAGAATAGCATAATGAGAGGAAACACTAACCAGGATATCTGTCACTTTGTTCAGTTGATACACATAGTGAATATAAATCTTGCTAATAGACTAAGCAAGAATGAGCATTGTCATAATGTGTATAGCTAGTTGAAAGTACAACATAAAAACAAAGAAAGGAAGCCTAATTCATGCAACAAATCCAATTTAACCTGAATTCATGACCTACAGAAATGGAACCTGGGTAAATTTTCTAATTGTTAGTCTCTTAAGTTATATGTTCTAGAGCATTTCTATAATGTGTTTTAATGTGGGAAGATATTTATAAAATAATTCCCAGTGATGAAATTCTTTTGTTTATCATTTACCAAAGTACTTTAATGTTTTAACTTACCATTATTATTTTTGTATTTACTGAAATCCTTTTGTTGAAAACCGCTGGCAGTGTGTGTGTGTATGTGTGTGTGTGTGTGTGCATGCATTGTTGAATAAAACCCGTATACTTTTCCCTATATCATCTGGCTCTTTGTTCTACATTATACCTTTCCTAGGGTTTCTGGTAAACTGCTATTCTGTATTAAGTTGCTAAGTCTCATGAGGAAATGTCTTTTCTTTCCCCAAATAGATTTAATATAGTCATACAAAGGTTTATTCCCAAGACCTTTAGCAATATCCAATAAATATGTCCGAGTAAGAACATGCATTATTTTTCATATCATCAAACTCAAGGACAATATCACTGGGGCAACTTTACAGTGCTCTATAAAATTAAATGCGTATAATTCTTTCACTGCAGTTACCTAGGAACACATTGTATTTTACAATGCTTTCCACAGCAAATTTATAGATGTTGAGTTGAGCCAGTAGAAGATTTTCTTTATGAATACAGTGTAAACTACTTTTAAAAACATACCGAGATGTGTTAGTATATTTGCTTCTGAGTTCAATAGAAAAAAATATACCTCCTAATTAGTCATATTTGCTAAAATACTAAAAATGCCACATCTTATCTCACATGATTTGGTTGCTAGATTACATAATTAATAATGTGTAATCTATGGAGGTGTGAGTACTCCCTTAGTAATATGACAAGACAATTCAGTTTATTATTTCTCCTTATAATTTATCTTCAATTGTGAATGTGATTCTAGTGGTAAAAGGTTTATGAATAAAAAATAATCATTACTATATCATTTTGCTTTTGGGTGAGGAAATATTTGGGTCTGAAAAGAGTAAAAGAAAATAAAAATGTTGTGTTAGGGAGTGCATGACTAGAGTAAGCTATGCTATTCAAAAGTGCATTGTTTTTGTCTTTTTGAATAATACAAAAATCCTATTCTTTCTTACTTATTGATTTTTTTTTGCCATGGGTCCAATCATATTATTTTATTATTAGCCCCTAAACTCTACAATTGGTTTATATTTTGTATAAAGTACCCTATTAACTAGTACCGAGGTTGCTGGTGTAAAAAGTAGTCTGTATGTGACATTAACATCATTAGAGAATTGTTTTGTTATATAATTAGGGTTCTTATTTAACTAGAGAGATATTTAACTATATAATTAGAGGTCTGGTTGGTTTTATTTCATTTGGTCAAGCAGTGATCCACATCTCAAAGATGCAGGAAGCATAAAGCATTCCTATGGCAAACATAATACTGCCTGACTTTTATGTTTGAGATGATATGTGACAAGTAATATTTGTTTTATATAAATTCTAAAATGACAGTTCAACAAATTCAACAGATAAAATAACCCCAAGCACCGAACTCATTTATCTTATATCAATAAGCCAGATATCTTCTGGCTAGAGTCTCCTGCCCCTTTGAAATCATTTAAGAGGCTCAAACAAACTTCCAAGCATGATCTTCAGAAACCTACACCCTGTCTCTGACATTGTGGGAACCGTCTGGAGCTTCTGAGATTTTGAATCCTCTTCTGTTGGGCTAATGCTTTTGCACATGCTGTTTTACTCCATACAGCATGTTTCAGGGAAAATATCCTACAAAAAATCATTTGTAACTGAGCTTCCTCCACCAAATGCTGGTTGGGAAGCATATTATTCGGGGGTGCTGGAGTTGGGAGAGGAGAGGCTGTACATTGAAGAAACCGAAATAAGTAGAAAGTAGATAATTTCTACTAGATACTTCCTATAGGTATGTCTGCCATACACCATCACTCTGGTTCTTCTGACTCTCTTGTTATTCTTTCTTTGTCTTCATATACTTCTATCCGCAGAGCAAGAATAATTTCTTTCTTCATCTTTTACAGAAAAGTTTAGTCACAATTCATTTTATTTATTTTTCTGATAATAAGGTCCATAGAACTAACCTCTATAGAAAGTAGCTTAGCAGGATGATTACCCAACAACATTTCTTTTACCTTTTTGTTTTTGCCTTGTTCCACCTGACTTTTGTAAATGAGATGTTATGTGAATGCAGCAGAAATGACTCACTTGTTGGTAGCTGAGGGCTTGACATTCCCTAGTTAGGCGTATAGTGGGTGTCTTGAGGTCCATGGTCAACTTAACTCCTCACAGAGTGATGGCTTCTTCAACTACCAAGTTCCCCCTATGGTGGAGCTATCTCTATAAAAGCAAAGCAGTATTTTTATAGGAAAATAATTCATAGGCCTCTTCCTCTGGCTGCATGACTTTATATGGAAAATGAGTCTTCTCTTTTTGTTTAAGAAGTGACAAGTATATCCCTGGCCTTTTTAATATTAGCAAAAACCTACAGTTATTAAATAATTTATTGCTGGATTTTTAGTGTTGTGCCCTCATAATAAAATTATGTTAATTACATAATGTGTTTTAAATTAGAATGTATCTTTTCAAGTCAGGTAATACCTTCTTGTTTTGGATTTTTCCAGAAATAATATCTGTAATATGCCCTATTTCCAGAGAAGAGTCATTGATCTAGAACATTTAAATGGTTGACTGTTTACAAGTACAAATAAACCAAAAATATTTAGAAAATTTCATGCTTTTGCAGGCTAACAGGGCCAATGCAGAACTAAAGAATTATTATTTAAAATTAACCCAATTTGGTTTAGATTTTGCTTTCTTTTTCACAGTCAATTTATCCACTTTCTCTGAATACAAATGCACGTTTATAAAAAAGAATATTGAAAATATTTATTTTTAAAATAATATGAACTGACTATACATAAATATTAGAGAAACTAGAGGCCCAGTGCATGAAATTCGTTCAGCGGGGGGAGTGGGCCTAAGCTGCAGTCTGGCCTCCCTCTGTGGGAGGTGACCAGCCGATCAGGGGAAGGCACCACCACCACCACCCCCTCACTGCTGCTGCCTCTGGCCTCCCTCTGCGGGAGGAGACCTTGTGATCAGGGGAAGGCAACACCCCCATCACGCCTCTTCTGCTGCCACTGCCGGCCAGGAGGCAGCCTGAGCCTCAGCCATCGCAGCCACTGTGGCTTGACTGAGCCTCACCTGGCCCTCATTGCCTGAGCCTTGGGCCCTTGAAGTGGCAGCAGCCATCAGCGGCCTGCCAGAGCCCTGGACCAGCCCTGGGCAAGTGGCAGTGGCCATCGGCGGCTTGCTGGATCACCAGCCTGGCCCTGGGAAAGTGGCAGTGGTCATCGGCGGCTTGCTGGATCCCCGAGCTGGCCCTGGGCAAGAGGCAGTGGCCATGGGGAGTACTCACAGCTGCCACCACCATGTGGGGAGTACAGGCCACCCTCCACTGGGCCCCGCCTTCCCCACCCCGTCCCCGCTGCCACTTGCCCAAGGCTGGCCCAGGGCAAGCGGCAGTGGCCATCGGCGGCTTGCTGGAGCCCCAGGTCGGCCCTGGGAAAGGGGCAGCCACCATCACTTCCCCAACGCTGCAAGTCCCTGCCCATCCACTGTGCACACAGCCTGCTGATCGGTAGTTACTGTGACGGTGTCCCAACCAATTTGTATATTACCCTATTATTAGATAGATATTATCATAGACTTTATATGCTCATCTCTTTATATTTAAGAATTGTTTTACACTGTTACTTAGCAACAGTCTGGTCATTTAATTCAAAAGCAATATCTAAATGAAAAAGTCTTTTTTGAGAAACTAATAAAATAATTTGTATTTTTATGTATAGAAAAAATGCAGAGAAGGTTATGCATAAAGTGACTATAGTATTAAGTGCTGAAAAATAACTTTTTGACTAAATTATTTGTCACAATTTTTACTTTAGTCTGTTTATATATTATATACTGATAACAATAAAAGTAATTGTTCTTCACTCTGTTCAGTTGCTAGTTAAAGTGACATCCAATTTACATTCAAAATGTTAAGTGTATATGGAAAGCCTAATGTTTCAAGAAAAATCTGGAAGAAATGTGCTCCTCTGCTTTCTGTTTTTGTGTTGCTTAAAGAAGAGATTAAGTAGGGACTTATTATTTAAAACACATAAACATGTATTGTACTCATAACACTTATGCATCTATTGAAAGATGCATTTAGAGACTTAATTACATTCTGCCTGGTATTAGAGTTTTGTACATATTTTATATTCCATGTTAGTCTCTGTGCTTAAAATCAAAATCCTTATACATCTGTGAGTTTCTATTATCTAGTAGTATATTGTACATAACTTGCACTCCATAAATATGTGTCAAGTTGAATATTTAATAATAACAACAATGACATTTTTGAACAGTTACTTATGTGTCGTGTACTATACCAAGTACTCTACTTTGATTGTGGAAAAAAATTTGTTCTTTTTCTGTTTATATCAAGGACAAAGAAGAAAAGTTTAAATTATAGCAATTGTAAGGGTTGGGAAACACTGAAATAGATGACAAAGAATTTGCAGTCTTTCATATTGTGTTAAATAGGTAAATTTAAATGCTCATATTTTTAATTATCGATAGGTTTAACAATTGTTACTGACAAACTTAGACCTCAAGACACACCAGGAATAATTGGTTCTATCTTAATGTAGTGGAGATCTGTTGATCTAGGCCAGTGATGGTGAACCTATGACACGCGTGTTAGAGGTGACACGTGAACTCATTTTTTGGGTTTATTTTTCTTTGTTAAATGGCATTTAAATATATAAAATAAATATCAAAAATATAAATCTTTGTTTTACTATGGTTGCAAATATCAAAAAATTTCTATATGTGACACGGCACCAGAGTTAAGTTAGGGTTTTTCAAAATGCTGACACGCCGAGCTCAAAACATCACTGATCTAGGCTGTGCATCATCTATTGTCTCTCATGGTAGCAACATCCTGCTTTTCCTTGGGGAATCTTCTCTCCTCCATTCGCAGTTCACGTGGTTGCAGTGAGACCACCCCATTTGCCAACCCCAGGAGTGGGGATATAAACCAGGCCTAGTCTGTGACAGTCATCTTCCCTTTGGCTGTTCATTGGGGAATCAATTCAGCAATGAATCTGTGACCCAAAGAAAGGAAACAATTGATGGCATTGTTTTGTTGCACCTGGGGAAAGAAGTGGGCTGTGTTCACTGGGATTGCTGAGCTGGCTGAATTTACGTCTAGAGCTACTTGTAGTCACTCTTTCTTTACCAGTGTCCCTTTGAGACTGAACCTAATGAAGAAAACACAGTGCCAAAGCAAACATCACAGAATAATTGTTCCCGACAATATCCAGCAATGGATGCCAAAATCACTGGGTGAAAGTTTGAGGAGAAACAGGGTATTAGTATAGTCTCAGAGTGTCTCCCCCTAGTTATCAATTACAAAGGGAGAAATACTAACTTTACAATAAAGAGACCTGGGAAAGAAATCTTAAGAAAGTGAACAAGGTTAACATAACCAGAAATAAGATACATTGGCATTGTGTTCTCTCGATATTATGCACTTAGAGAGAAAAAAAATCATTACTTCTGTGGTATTCTTGCCAAAAGTACATAACCTAAATCTAATTAGCATACAAGAAGAAAAAACATCAAACTCAAATTGAGACACATCTACAAAATTAGTGACCAGTACTCATCAAAAGTATCAAGATAATGAAAGACAAGGAAAGACAGTGAAATTATCACAGATGGGAAGAGACTGAAGAGACAGAACAACTAAATGCAATGTAGATGTCTGGATTGTATCTTGGAAAAGAAAAAAAAAGACCTTGGGTGGTGAAATTCAAATGAGAACTGTAGTTTAATTAATAATATGGTAACAATGTTAATTTTCTGATTTTGAAAATTAGAGTTCGGCTATCAAAATTTTTAACATTAGGAGAAACTAAGTAAGAATATATGTAAAATTTTTGTAATGTCCTCCTAAAATTTAGTAAGTCTAAAACTATTTCAAAACTAAAAGTAAATAAAAAAGAAAGAAAGAGATTGAGTCAAGAGATTAATAACAACCGATTCCTGGCAACTTTATAAACTCTATCCAGCAAATTCAAACCCAGGCCAAACACTAGGCTTTTGAAGTATGTGAGTCAAAAAATTATTTAATCATTTAAGTTGGGTTTTTCTCACTTCCAAGCAAAAAGATATGGCAAATATATATTTCTTTTCTTTGCCAGTTAGTTTACTCTGCCTAGTCTAGAAAATGCCTCATGACTAATGCAGTGTTACACATAAGGAAATCTTTCAGATAACTTCTATACTCAAGGCAATACTTTTTTGTTTTTAATAATTTTGCATGGTGACATTTATATAATGTATTTTTCACTTTTATGTGTTTGTTGTGAAGTGTATAGAAGGTGATTTTTCATTCTTTTCTTTAAATTTTTATTGACTTTTAGAGAGAGAGGATGGGAGAGAGAGAGAGAGAGAGAGAGAGAGAGAAAGAAATATCAGTGTGAGAGCAAACCATCAATAGGCTGCCTCCTGCACACCCCCTACTAGGAGTCAAACCTGCAACCTTTCTGTGCATGGGAAGATGCCCAACCAACCAGGCATGATTTTTTATTTTAATGATTTTGAGTCATCATTCAGAACATAAAGCATCTTATAGAATGTGTGGGTATCATGATAGGTATAGGTGCAGAAATATATGTTTCTAGATTTATTGACTGCTGATTAAGATTTATTTATTTTGTCTATTCCTATAATATTTATGGTCCCCTCCCCTAGCTTATATGGTTTTACATACATTTTTCTGCTGTTAACATATTTATAGCAGCTCCTTCCCTCTAAAACTTGCTGCTGTATATCTGCTGTTGGAGAACACAATCTTATTAAAATTAAATCTAAAATGAAGAATCATGCTGTAAATGAGGGTATCTCAGGTGATCAAAGTTGGTGGATGTTTTTATATCTGAAAAAGAAGTTTTTGTTGGTTTTGTTTTTTTCATATTCATACTGTACATGTGCTATATATGGGTGATTTGTTGAATGTGTAACCTTGGGATGTGATAGTGTGACTCAGTGAGAATTAGTTTACATTTTTACCAATATTTTTTGGCATTTGTTGTCTTTATAAGTTATCAGCATTCCTATTCACCATGATAGAATTCCCAAAAAGGCCTAAGGAAAATGAACATCACATGTTGACAAGAAGAAATAAGAGTAACTCCCTGGGCAGATTAAATGTGTCTCCATGTTCCAGACTGTGTGATTACTTCTTTCTGCTTAAAAGTCATTCATGACATCCCTTCTGTCACAGGTCTTTTGTCCTAGATGATGTGAATATAGGGCCTTCTTTTTTTTCTGAATGTATCAGTTCCCTATAGCCACATTCAAAGCCTCTCCCCTTTTATCTTGGTCTCCTTCAAAATTCGTCTCCTGCACATGTATTGGGCTTATAATTAATCTGAGCTGATTGTACTTCTCACTGTCCACATGCAGCTATTATTATTATCCTTTTTATTTTCTCTATTCCTTAAAAAAGTCAGCTGCAGCTATACGGTGCTGTCATTTCCTTGGCTTGGACTCAATTCACTTTTCCTGCCAAGTGCCATAGATTCTACAAAGTGCTTCTGATGCAGTAGTTATTTTGTTACCTGATATAAATAAATAGCACAGCTTCGGAGCATTCACTATAAATAGCATGGAGTTTCTCAAAGGTCTCCCACTGATTGTACACCCGAGTGATTTAATATCTACTAGTGGTCTTAATTCATAAATTGACATTTTAGTAGTCCTTTCTGGAATTTTTTCACCATAGCACCAATTAATTTTTCTTATTGTTTTTAGAGAATTGGCTCTTAATTGTCTGTTTTAGAGCACTTATATGTAAACATATATAATCTTAAAGAAAGAGGAAAAAAGGAATAAACAGGAAGATATAAAAATTTCCACTTTTTCTTATTATTGTGAACTCTTTGTCTCTCAACCCTCTGAATAAAATGTTACTGGGGATTTCTGTACATTTTGTCAAATGGGAACATCTTTTGGTAAGCAAATTTATTGATCACTGACTATGCTCAGGTATAGTTTCAGTAAAAGGGAAATGAGGTAATGCCGTGGTGGTGAAAGCCCTGGGCAGGGAGCCATAAGACATGGGTATTAGTACCAACCATGCCAACATACTTTTGTGTGCTAATGTATAAGTTAACTTCCATCTTCTGTAAATGTTAGGCTTGACTACATGAACTTAAATTGCTTTCAGGTCTATTATTTTCTCAGTCTAGAATAGTGTATTCCTTGAGGAATTCACAATTTAATTGAGATGTGGAATGAGAAAAGTGCAATTGCCTGCAATTTCTGTAAGTGTTTTGTAGCACAGGGACAACATCATATTCTCTCTTTGTTACCCAGTCTAAAGCATAACCTGAAACAGAGGTTCCAATTTTTCCCCACGGAGACACAAAAGACAGATGACAGTCACACTTGTAACATATACTCAAAGGAGCACATAGGATCCTGAGCTATTCCATGTCTAAATTGTAACTTTCATCCTTTCTGACATACTAAAATCCAGTTATACTAGTCAATCTCCCCTTGTTCATTTATTTAAACATCTTTATTCTGGTATAGTTGACATATGTAACCTGCACATATTTAACATGTAATATTTAATATGTAAAATTATCACAGTATAATGAACATATCTCCAATTACAACAATTTCCTCAAGTTTGTTTGTAATTCCACCCGTCTACTTCCCACCATATTTTTTTAGTCTTCAGGCTACTACTGACCTGCTTTCTAAAACTAGAGATTAATTTGACTTTTCTAAACTATTTTGGGGTGAGGTGGGGGGTCTGGCTTTTTGTACTGCATAATTATATTTATATTCATATTTTATATTCATTTTTATATTATAGGTTAATAAGGTCATTAATTTTTATTGTGGGGTGATATTTTATTTTATGAATATCCCACAATTTGTTAATCTATTACGTGGCTGGTGGAAATTTGTTTATTTCGAGTATTTGGCAATTACAAAATAAAGCTACTGTAAACATGTATTTGACTGGTATGAACCTATGCTTTCATTTATCAGGGGTAAATACCTAAAAGTGGAATAAATGATTGGGTCATGTGGCAGGTATATGTTTAACTTTGGGAAAAAAATGCTAAATTATTTTCCAAATTAGTTGTACTATTTTACATTTCTACTATCAGTGTTTATAAGAGTTTCAGGACCTCCATATATTCATCAGTATTATGCTCCATCATTTGAATTTTAGTCATTCTAATAGATATGGTGGTATATCATTTTGGTTAACTTTCATTTCTTTAATTATTAATGATGATGAGGATGTCAGTGTGTGTATATACTAGAGATCTGTATATCCCTGAAAATGTCTGTTAAAATCTTTTGCCCATCATAGACAACTCTCAAGTTTTCAAAGGCTTCCCACATATATTACTAGGCTGAGCCCACTCAGGAACAGTCGAAGCAAGATGTGGGCTAGACTTGAAAGCATTATCCAAACCTCACACAGAGCAAACATGTCTGAAAATTTACAGCAAAGGGGCTTAAACACAACATCTGACTGAACAATGATAGAAAAATAAGCCATTCTGACCAGTTGTTTTCAAATAATATCACAGTCATCCTTGGCAGCCTCAAAGATCATGTAAATGCCCCAGACTGTATTCTCTCAGGCTTGGTTAGAGAGAGAACCTCTAAACTACTATTCCTGGCTGAACATGGCAAAAAATATATAAAATCCATGAATTGTGATAGTAGTCTCCAAACCATAAACATATATTCAACTAGAGGCCCGGTGCATGAATTTGTGCACAGGTGGGGTATGGCTGGCCCACCCCAATCAGGCCAATTAGGCCAGGCCAGCCAGCGGGGAGGGGCCGTGGGTGGTTGGCCAGTTGGCCCTGAGTCCTGGTCGAACTCCCGGTTGAACTTCTGGTCAAGGGGACAATTTGCACATTAGCCTTTTTTATATAGGATGCTAAAGGGTCAAAATCTAACTGGCTAAGGAGGTTTATGTCTCACTATGACCAATAACTGGCTTATGATGACCCAGGAGTGACCAGGGTAAAAAACAAAACAAAAACAACAAGGAAATATATGAATGCCATTATCAGAGGCTACACACTGTAGAGGAAATATACTTTCAATAATCATTTCAGCTAAGTTATTTAAAAAATAAACTATTGACCAAGAAAGTACGAACAACCTTCAAGGGTATGTAGCATCCAGAATTTATACAATACGTACATACCTTGGACATATTGTGGATTCAGTTCTAGACTATCACAATAAAGTGATTAGTATTGCAATAAAGTGAGTTATAATTTTTTTTTTACTGGTGGAGCATCTTGCCTTCAATTTGTAAAAAAAAAAAATACATCTGTAAAGTACAATAAAGTAAAGCACAGTAAAACACGGGATTCTTGTATATTATCAAAAAATGTCCAGTTTTCAACAAAAACAAAGGGACATAACAAACAGAAAAGTGTGAGCCATACACAAGAAAGAAAAAGGCAATTTGATATATCTTTGAAGGTGTCCAGATGGTGAACTTAGAAGACAAAGACCTCAAAGCAGCTATTATTAATATGATAAAAGAACTAAAGGAAATTATGGTTAAAGAATTAAAGGAAGGTATGACACTGTCTCATCAAATAATAAATATCAATGATAAATACAAATTAAATTATATGGTTGAAAAGTATAATAACTGAAATATTCACTAGAATGGCTCAACAGTAGGTTTTAACTAGCAAGAAAAATATCAGTGAAATTGAAATATCAATTAATGCTGGATCAATAGATATTAAGTAATCTGAAACAGAATAAAGAATGAAGAATAATTAAGAGTCAGGGAAAAGTGGACACAGCATACATGTAATGGGACTACCTGAAGGAGAAGAAAGCAAGGGACAGAATAAATAATCAAGAAAATAAAGGCTGAGAACTTCCCAAATTTTATGAAAAACCAGGAATCTCTACAAATTATCCTATCTAATAAAAGACAAAGATGCTAATTGACTGTACCTTCACTACACCCATCAGCCTACCAGAGTGATATGCAAATTAATCGCCAACAAAGATGGCGGCTAATTTGCATACTGTTGGTAGGCAGGGCTGGCCAGCGCAAGCCGCCATCCGGGCCCCCATGTGCCACCTAAGCCCTGTGCCGCCTAAGCCCCGCCGCCAGCTGGGACACCGTGGCGATCGGAGAGCAGGAAAGTGTGGCCTGCAGGCAGCAACCAGCAGGGCCTGCTCCCCAGTCACCATGGCAATCAGCGAGCAGGAAAGTGCGGTCAGCAGGCAGCACCCAGGAGGGCCTGCTCCTGGGTCACCGTGGCGATCCAAGAGCAGGAAAGTGCAGCCCGCAGGCAGCACCTAGCAAGGCCTGCTCCTGGGTCGCCATGGTGATCTGCGAGCAAGAAAGTGCGGCCAGCAGGCAGCACCCAAGAGGGCCTGCTCCTGGGTCACTGTGGCAATCCGAGAGCAGGAAAGTGCAGCCCGCAGGCAGCACCAAGCAGGGCCTGCACCCGGGTCACCACGGCGATCCGGCGATCCGTGAGCAGGAAAGCGCCACTTGCAGGCAGCACCCCACCCTGGCCACAGCTCAAGGGAGAAAACAACACACAGTGGAGGTCAAGAGCCTGAGAGATCAACACAGAGGGGCACCTGCTCCAAGCCTCCACGGTGTGGCTGGGGGCAGACCCCCAGCAGACACACACACACACACACACACACACACACACCCACACACAGAGCGACTGCTCTGAGCCACCTACACAGCTGGGGGCAGGCCCCCAGCAGGGACACACACACTCACACACACACACACACACACACACACGGGGCAACTGCTGTGAGCCTACATGGTGCGACTGGGGGCAGGCCCCAGCAGACACACACACAATACAC
This sequence comes from Myotis lucifugus, assembly GCF_000147115.1. Lineage (NCBI taxonomy): Eukaryota > Metazoa > Chordata > Mammalia > Chiroptera > Vespertilionidae > Myotis > Myotis lucifugus. Next base: position 5,586,009 of record NW_005871057.1, on the reverse strand, counting down.
ACACACACACACACATACACACACACACAGGATGCCTGCTCTGAGCCTCTGCTGCCAGACTGTGGCCGTCAGTAGGACATCCACTGAGGGCTCCCGGACTGTGAGAGGGGCAGGCTGGGCTGAGGGAACCCCAACCCCCAGTGCACGAATTTCATGCACCGGGCCTCTAGTATGTAATATAAGTACAAATAGCAAAACACCCAGAACAACTGTGGACAAATGTTGAAAGACAAAGAGTAAATCTTGAAGAGAAAATAAAAGGTGATCAAAATATCAAGCTGACTATTCATTGAAAACTATGGATGCTAGGAAGCAGTGGGATTAAATATTCAAAGTGGTAAAAGCAAAAACTGTCAAAAAATAATCTTATATATAGCAAAATGATCTTACATATTTTCAAAAATTATGCTAAAGAAAACATAATTTATTGCTAGTAGATCAAAGAAATACTTTAAAAAGTACTTCATGCTGACAGCAATTAATATCTATAATAATAAAAGCATAATATGCTATTAGACCAGACAGCCGAATGTCCTTCTGGACGTCCTTCTGGAAAAAGCCCTGGTGGCTGCGAAGGCTGAGGGCAGGCAGCCATGGCAGGCAGGACGGCAGCTGCGGCGGGGTGATGGGGGCGGTGCCTTCCCCTGATTGCCTGGTTGCCTCCCACAGAGGAAGGCCAGACTGTGGCTTCGGACATCTCCTGAGGGCTCCTGGACTGTGAGAGGGGGCAGGCCGGGCTGAGGGACCCCCTAGTAGAGTATAATTAAAAATTACAAGAAAAATTAGAGTATAATTAAAAATTACCTTGCCAGCAAAGGTAATTATGTATGTGTTTACAAAATACAGTATCATTGCATAGTTTTGTTTTTGTTGTTAATCCTCACCAGAGGATATTTTTTCCATTGATTTTTTAGAGAGAATGGAAGGGAGGGGGAGAAACAGAGAGAGAAACATGGATGCAAGAGAGACATATCGACTGGTTGTGTCCAGTACATGCAGCTTAAACTGAGGTATGTACCCTTGACCCGAATTGAACACACAACCCTTCAATCCACAGGCCAACACTCTAATCACTGAGCCAAACTGGTCAAGGCATGCATAGTTCTTTTCCCTTTTTTTTTAATGGACTGATTTCTAAAGCAATTACATAACACAAAATGTAGGCATGGTGATTATATTATTGGGTATATAACATACAGAAATATAATATATTTGACAATAACTGCATGGAACAGGTGGATGGGAGCAAAGTTATGCTGGAATATACAAATGATACCAAAAAGTAGAACTAGAACTAGAAAGGTATAATAAGAAATTTCATGTAAAAAACTGTACAGGCCTAGCTGGTGTGCTCAGTGGTTCAGTGTCAACCTATAAACCAGGAGGTCATAGTTTGATTCCTGGTTGGGGCACATGCCCGAGTTGTGGGCTTGATCCCTTGTGTGGGGCGTGCAGGAGGCAGTTGATCAATGATTTTCTCTCATCATTTATGTTCCTGTCTCTCCCTTTCCCTCTCCTTTCCCTTCTGAAATCAATAAAAATATATTTAAATAAATATAATAAATAAAAAACTGTACAAATAGACATTTTCAGTATCTAAAAGATATGACTACATAAAGTAATAATGTAATTATAACATTGTATTATTTGGTTTGTGAAATGTGTAAAGTATGCATAAGAGTAACAACACAAAAATATTGGGAGGAAATGGAACTATATAAGCAATAAAACTTTAAATAATGCTATGAAGGCCTATATAATAAAAGACCTCAAATTAAATAACCTAACCTGCCACTTTAGCCACTAGAAAAAAAGTAGAGAAAATTAGAGCATGAAGAAGGAAGTATTAAAGTAGAAATAAATGAGTAAAGAATAAAAAACAATAGAAAAAATAAATGAAGCCAAAATTTGGTTCTTTGAAAATATCAACAATGTTAACAAATTTTTAGCTAGAATAACTAAGAATAAAATATAGAAAACCTAAATTATTAAAATTAAGAATCAAAGTTAGACCATCAGCCTTACTGAAATACAAAATATATAAATATTACCTATGACTATAACCAATGTTAGATAACAAAAATAAAATGAACTAACTTTTAGAAAGATACAAGACTGAATCTGACTTAAGAAGAGATAAAAATTCTGAATAGTCCTATGACAATTAAAATGATTAAATTACTAATTTTAAAACTTCCCCAAAGTCCAGGCCCAGTTAGATCAATTCCAATAGTGAAGACTGCAAAGGCTTGGAAGGTTGACCATGGCCACTCCTTTCTCTACCAAGTCTTCCCCAGAGAGGAGATTCTCAAGAGGGGGTGCACAGTAGAGTTACCTGGGGAGCTTAGACAAAATCTTGATGCCCTGGTAACACTCAGCTTAATTAAATAAGAATATCTGAGATGAGACTAACATCACAGATAAGTAACATGACTTATTGGTTGGGTAAATTGGACTAACACGCTGAATGTATATATGCTGAATGTATATAGACCACCTGTTCCTTTCTGCTTTCATTTTGAAATTTGAGTGCATAGAGATGCATTATCTGTGCCTCTGTGCTGCAGGTTTTTTTTTTTCGGATACAGGAATACTATACTTCTTACCCAGATACCTTGTGGGTAAGAACTATAGTATTTGTTCTAGATTTTGGACTGGATAGGTAAATCTGACAAATTTAGGGTGACTTATTAGAAGATTGTCCTTCACCCCTTAGCTTTTATCTCTAATTAAAGCTGGCAATTTGATTTCTATTACATTTCCCAATTTGTCTCTCAATTGATTCCAGACTAGGGCCCTAATTTATTAGCTCTTACAATCCTAATAGATATGACATCTATGAGGCACTCAGGAATCAGGGTAACCCTAAGGAACCAAGTTGTAGAAAATACAGCTGATTTCACATGTTTTAGAAGGTTAATAAGCAACCTCTGTCCTCTTTCATTTTTATACTCTAGTTCTCTCTTACTCTAGTTGTTTCTCTGGGGCGGTATGGTATGTACACACCAGCTTCATTCTCTTTTTCTTCAGACAGGTTTGCCTCTGAGTCTCTTTACAACTCATGGTGAGTCTAGGTTTCTATGATACTGTTTCAAACACCAACTGAACAATCTATATATATAAAAAGCCAGCGAGACTGGAACGCTGTAACTATCGAAATGACCCGTCGCTATGATGCCCACTGTGGCCAGGGAACCAGCCTGATCTGGGGTGGGGCTGGCCCGCCAACCTCCCGTAGCCCCTACCCTGCTGTCCCCGCTCCGATTGCCCCCCCTACCCCAATAGGGGGAGGGGCTGGCTGGCCAACCTCCTGCAGCCCCTTGCCCTGGCAGGCCCCACCCCTGATCACACCCCTTACCCCAATAGGGGGTGGGGCTGGCTGACCAATCACCTGTGGCCCTCCCCCGGGCTGGCCCCACCCCCAATGGGCCCCCTAATCTGATCAGGGACAGGTGGCCAACCGCCCACAGCCCCTCCCCCACGCTGGCCCAGCCCCGATCAGCCCCCACCACCTCGATTGGCCCACAGCCCCTTCCCCTAGGCAGCTCCGCCCCCCGATCGGCTCCCCCCACTTTAATCAGGGGCAAGGCTGTGGCTACCACCTGCAGCTCCTCCCCCCAGCTGGCCTTGCCCCCAATCGGCCTCCCCACCCCAATCAGGGGTAGGGCCCGTGGGCCAATCACCTGGGGCCCCTTGCCAACTGGCCAGCCTGGCCCTGATTGTGTCCTGATTGGGGCCGGGCCGGCCAGACCCCACCCGTGCATGAATTCGTGCACTGGGCCTCTAGTACCTTATAATGCCAAGGACTAATACAAATAAACTAAGTCCCTGAATCAGAAAACACACATTTCCAAGAAAGGTTTTGTTGGAATATATGCCCACTTTTGTTCCCATCAACTGTGCTTGCAGGGAAGTCACAGGTGTATTAGAAGGCAGCCTGGCCTTCCTCTGAGTCTGGGTCTGAGGTTACTTCTCCAGGAAAAGCATCCCACAGTGTATTTACAGAATTAACAGCTTTCTTTTGTGTTTATATTTATGACAGTTCTGCTATGTAAATTTCAGGAAGCCATCTGAACCTTTTTTCCTATAATTGCTAAATTATCAAAATTCTCATAGTGAGAATAAAGAAGATAATTATATGCACCATTTTGAGAATTTAAAAAACCTTAATATATCATTTTTAACTAATTTAATTTTATATATTGAAATTCAGGTGAAATAGGAATAGTTGTTTAAACTTCAAAAGGTGTTACTAATTTTTAAAACATCAAATGAATACTGGAGGTTGTACTATCATGGGAAAGATAACAATCACAATCATTTTATTTTTATAATGATTCTTTTTTAGGCACTAATTATTGCTCTACAACATTTATTTTTTAAAAATTCTTTAAAGTGTGCTTTAACTGCACTCTTGAATTTTTAATCTTGTTTTAAAATGGTCTCTGCTGAATTTTACCTCTCTAGTGAACTACATAAAAATTGATTTTTGTTTTCCCAGAAAAGTGGTGAAAATGTAGTATAAGGAAAGACTTTCCTTTTTGTTAATTCCTTATATTCTCTTGTGTTTTAGTTTAGAGTCCTTCCATTTAATTGTATTTTAATGTTGTAGGACTTAAAAATTTCCTGGGATACAAAAGGATGTATTTTGGTTTTCCCTTCCACTTACCAATCATTGATTGGAAGCAGTACGTTTCAGGTTGAAACGGCATTGGCCAGAGTTTTGGAAGAGGTGTATTTGATTCCATTTCTGTAACTAATGATCTGTATGACCCTGGGCTGGTGAAATTTCTGAACCTTAGTTTTCTCATCTGTGAAAGGAGGGGATTAAAATATATTTTCTTCAATTTCCCTACTAGTTCTGGTATATTCTTTTATGATGGCTTTGTGAAATGATTCTTGGTTTACAGTTATTATGGTAAACAATTGTGATGAGCATTGAATAAAATACAACACTTGATAGATCAGCTGTATATTATTCTTAGAAATGTTACCTATGTTTAGATCACCTGGATAACTACATCCTGTTACTTGTACTCCTGTCTTGTATTCCTTCTTCTCTATCTCTGTTGCTATTGCCTGAATTGCACATCTTTCACTTCTCACCATGATTATTGAAATAACCTCTTGAGTAGTACACAATTGGCTGTCTCTATCGGGGAACTATAAACTCCATGAAGGCAGGGACTCTGACATTTGTATTTATAGTTACATATTTATTTCCTTGTACTTCACACATTCACAAATATTTGTTGAATGTATGAATAGAATATTAAACTCTGTATACAGAGAAAGTTTTAGAAAATCAAATCGTGTTACTCTGCTTTTTTTATATTTCTCCAGTGGCTCCCCGTAGTGTTTCATAATAAAATGTAAGTTTTTTAGCTTAACCTATAAGCTGTCCATGATCTAACCCCTGCCTCTATAACTTCATCTGTGACTCTTTCTGTACACGTAACCTGTCTTTGAGCAGTTTTTTTTTTAATCCCATTGTGTTTTAATGAAAGATGTTCTTTTTCCCGGAATACTCTGAGCTCTCTTTTTCACCTGGCCTACCTCCTACATGTCTTCAAGACTTAGGTCAACAATTTCCTACTCTGGAAGGTCCTCCTTGACATTCCAGCCTTGGCCAATATCACTCCTAGCATACGACGCATAACCGGACGCATAACAACGATTATCAAGCTAGAGAGCAGATGCTGTATCTTTCCTCTACGTTTGACCAGCAAGTATCTGGCATACAGTAGATGCTTTATAATTATTATGTGAATGAATAAAGACAAGATGGCAGGTGTGGAAGAGGCGTAGCTTTAAAATTCATTGCCAGTTTGATGGATGCCCCATTTAAGCCTGGGTATATTAAAGTCTCACTAGAGTTTTCTTCCACTAAATGGACTAAATTGCCTTTCTTTGTGCTTAAAACAATTCTCAGTAGTGAGCTTGGTGTAACTCTATTCCCAGCTGACTATTGTTCTAACCTTTCTTTGCACTGAAGCTTGACATCATTTCTCTTTGATTGCTTTTGTTGATTGAGCAGGTGGCTTGTGCTTTATTTCTGAACAATCTCAAAAGACAGACTGGTTCTAGTAAAGCTGTATTTGCACACTGCTAGACTATTCACTTGGTAGTGGCTAAATTATTTTGGCATCTTGAGCACAGAACCCGTCTCAGCTTTTCCGTAATAATAATGATATTGTGTTAGTATAAGTGCCTCCGGGAAAGGAGAGGAAATCCAGCCTCAATTTGACAAGACTAATGTTTAGTGAATTCTGCTGCATTTGCTTTTCAATAGAAAGAGAAAAATGATAGTTCCTGTGTGTGCCATTTGTGCATAAGTGAAAGTAGCCCCAAGCAACTTTTTACTTACTCTTGTTTGATTTACTGTTTTTGTTTTTTTTCTCAAAATGAAATATAAAGGCATTCTACACAATTTTAGGTCACCGAGTGCTTCTCACTGTTTCCCAGCTATAGCCTAATTTTTAAAATTCTTAATTACTTAAAGGAAGAGTATCCAAAAGGAACACAATTTAGTAAAGAAAAATACAACATCCACAATATGGGAAAAACTACCTTTTCCTATTAACAGCCAACTGGAGCTAGTCATTTCATAAACACACTGGGTAATTTTAGAAGATGGATGGGCTTCTTTTTGAAAAAATATTATTCTTTATTTTTCTTTGTGATATTGTCTAAGATTGAGCATGAACTTTCATTATCAATTCCCCTTACTTCACTAATAATAACAATTGACATACTTAAATGCACTTATGATGAATAGGACTTTGTTTGATTGATTAAAACTGACATTCTCTTTATCCAGGTGACAAAACTGAGGCCCAAAAAAGGAGGTGACTAGGACAGGGTCATACAGCTATCTGATGCAAGAATTAAACCAGGTAACACATCTTCAGTTTCCTTTCTGTTCTTTTTACTACATCACTACAAATTTTATTCTACTTGTTCTTTTTGGTGTTATCCTTCTGAATGTTTATTTATAACAAATTGTTTTAATGGTGGTTATACATTTTAAAGGGAATAAGACTTTTAGCTTAATAAAATTGGTTCTAAGGATTTATTTAAAGACACAATGCAATTATTATCCAGGTTTAATTTCTTAAGCTACCTTTTTATGGTATTTTACATAAATCAAAAAGAAATTACTATTTAATTAATTAGTATTGCTATAGAAACTATAACTTATTCAGGTCATTTGGGGATACATGCTATAGGCAAGATATGCTAGAAACAAAATGTATCATCTATACTTAATTTGTATTTAAATTAATTTTTACTGGATGCCAGGAATTTCTTGGAAGTATTCTAAAGCACTGTTTTAGATATCCTTACCCCATCTTATTATATTGCACTTATATTTAATATAAATCTACATACAGAGATACAGATGTATTTATGATCTGTCCAATTTAGCATTCTGGCTAGGTCAATCAAGATATAAATATATCTGTATAGTATTAAATACTGGTTGAATTATTTTTCCTTTAAATTAAATACTTTGTACACATCTCAAGGTACTGTAACACATATAGATTTCATTTGTTTTCTATATGTGTAAATATATAAAAAAACATGCAAACTTTTATTTACATAATTGTGGTCTAGGACCCAGTGGTCGGCAAACTCATTAATCAACAGAGCCAAATATCAACAGTACAACGATTGAAATTTCTTTTGAGAGCCAAATTTTTTAAACTTAAACTATATAGGTAGGTACATTGTTATTAACTTAATTAGGGTACTCCTAAGGCTTAGGAAGAGCCACACTCAAGGGGCCAAAGAACCGCATGTGGCTCGCGAGCCGCAGTTTGCCGACCACTGGTCTAGGTGAACAAGAATATAAGTATTCCTCTACATGTCAAGATTAAATGGTATATATGTGACTATTAATATGTATATTTCTTTTCAGACCTTATTCATTTACTGTCACCTAATATTTCTTCACATTATGATGCGTATCTACCTCTTTAAGACCTCATTGCCAAAGAGCAGTTTCTCATTTTTAGAAGCATTTCACAACTCCCTCTAATTAGACTTTTGAAACAATATTGTGAGGTTTAGATATTATAGTTTTTTATTAGGGGAGAAATAAAAAGGCATAAATATTTTCTAAAAACATGTTCTCCCCGGCAGTGTTGTCAAAATAACTCAGTTTACTTGAGTTTTGTTCTATTAGGGGTCATGCTGAAACAATATCTATTTTTCTAGTGCAGAAAACTGTTTTGTGAAAAGCTACACATTTTCAAAGTAACTATTTATTATGAGCAAACGATAACTAGCATTTTTGTCTGTTTCTGCACACGCACATGTGTGTGTGTGTGTGTGTGTGTGTGTGTGTGTGCGCGCGCGCGTGCTGAGTTGGGAAAGGAGGAGGATGATAATGGGGAGGGTGAGGATGTTTCTGCAGGAGCAGGAGTGTGTTGTGTAGGGCTACTATTATCCTGACCTTGAGAAAACAGGAAACATGACCAAGAGAGGAACTCTGGACCAGTGACAATAGAAAGCACTGAGGAACATTTCTGAATTAGTCAAATATGATTTGGATTGTTAGTAACAGAGACCCAGCTCAGTCTGGCTTAAGCAAGAAGAATTCAGGTCTAGTTTCAGGCAAGCTAAGTCTAGTGTGCTGACTCTTCAGGTGCCATAAAGATGTTTCTCTCTCTTCATCTCTCAGCTCTGTTCTCAGTGGTGTTTCCCCTGCCTGCCATTTAGGAGTGAAGTCTCTAAAAGAGGTATAGATTTAGGTGTCAATACCGGAAAACTGTTCATTGTATCCTTGGGAAAGGATGAAAGCACCCAGGGGAGAGTGCCAGAGTGAGAGGAGAAGAGGACCCTGAAGAGAATCCTGACAATCACCAGCATTTAAGGTCAAGGAAGACAGAGCCCGACAAGGAGACTGAGAAGGAACCACCTGAAAGTGAAGAACACCAGGAACACAGAGGCCCTGGGAAAGCTCGAGTGTCATGGATACATGTTGTCTGGCTATTGACGTATAACAACTTCTCCTTCTCCAGAAATGCTCAGGAATGGCCACCAGGATCATATGATTGACTCCTGGCCACAGTTGCATGTTTCAGGTGGGTCCAATTGAACCTAGCTGGCCCATCAGATTCTTGTTTCTAAGAAGCTGGAATTTAGAACCAAGAGTCACAGAAACCACATAAGGCAGGCTTAGGTGAAGCAAACAAAAAATAAATAAACACAGACACATCGAGAAGTAGAGGTGTTTAAAGAGACTCAGCAGCAAAAGGAAAGTATTTGTTGGGAAGACTGAGAAGGGTTTGCATAGGAACGGGGAACATTTTTGCTGTGTGTTTTTTAAGTTTTTAAAGATGAGTTTGTTTTTGATGCATTTACTTCACCATTCTCTCCAGATGAACTTGCTTCCTTAATCACAGACAAAATAGGACTAAGTAGGTAGAAAATTCCTCAATTCCTTGCCCCCACAGCTGTCAACTGTTTACATCACTATTCAGTCCTTTGTCCTTCTTTGTATGATGCCAAAGTGGACAAAAGTGGCTCTGGTAAATTCCCTCACATAATATTATATAGTAGGATCCAAAAATTAAGTAACTTAATATGTGGGGGTTACATTTATTGCAGGATTAATAAATTCTGATCTTGCACAGCTACCCATCCTGAGTTCCAGGGGTCTGTCTGCAAGTCACATCCAATTTGTTCTGGCTGATGTTTGGAACCATATGATAACTGTTTTCCACTGTGGTTTAAATATGATTAAAATTGAAGATGATTCTAAGACCTAAAGCTGGTTGTGACTTCTAGCACTTGCAACTCCAGGAATATTCCTAGTTATTGTTAGAGGGGTTGAGGCTGAAAAATACTGATAACAAAAATCCTGTGCAGTTTTCCTGCCTGAATTCAATCCCCTTTGATATATTCTCTTCCTTCCAGGAAACAAAAGCTTTGATCTGCTCCAGTTTGGGAGTGGGGTCTGGATGGATGACAGAAGCTGATTGGCAGTTTTACTAAATGTTAATTTTCTTTGTCTTCTCAAACATTTTCTCTAAGATTGTAGTCTCCTCAGTCACTATCATAATTCTCAGTACATACTAGAATCACAATACAATTTCAAAGACTATGTGAATGAATGAATAAATGAATGAAAATATAGATCATTTGTGCAAGTTGAGTGGCCAGGAAGGAAGAATTTTAGGGAAGGAAGAATTTTAAGGAAGAGGAACTCCTTTTCCTTTTAAAACCTCTCTGTTCTGCTGGGAAGATAACAATATGGATTTTGTCTCACACAGTACAAAGAAAAAAAGAAAATCAGATAATAGGTGTTCGATGTTATTTTTAATTCTCAGAATGGTGTTCTGTGTGAATAAAGGATTATAATATTTGGAAATATGTTTAAATGTTTACTTCTAATTTTCATTTCCAAATGAGTTAATTGAAGTAGTTTGATACAATTTTCTTATTTTGGAACAACCAGCCTTATTAAAGTAAGTTATCATAGATTTAACAGCTGTGGGTGTTAAACTAAGGATAACTATTAAACTATGTTTCTTGAGTTTGAAAACAAAGTGCTTTACTTATATTGCTACAATTATAATGTGGTTCTGTTTGGTCAACACCTTTGAAATTTTTTTTTAAAGAAAAAAATATGTATAGCCCAGCTGGTGTGGTTCAATGGTTGAGTGTCGACCTATGAATCAGGAGGTCACAGTTCAATTCCCTATCAGGGCAGATGACAGAGTTGGGGGCTCCATCTCCAGTAGGGGGCATGCAGGAGGCAGCCAAGCAATGATTCGCCCTCATTATTGATGTTTTTATCTCTACCTCCCTCTCCCTTGCTCTCTGAAATCAATACAAATATAATTTTAAAAAGTAAAAATATGTATAGACATGCTTTTTAAATGTTAGTTTTTGTTTTTTTGCACTTTTCTTCTTCAAAATTGACATGGAACCCTAATTCTCTTGGAATATTAATCTAAGCCACAAAGAAACAGCTATCTAGAATGAGCTTTATTTTTAGTATATATCTAATAAGTTCCTCTAGTCTAGAATTTTTTTCATGCTGCCTAGGTTTATCTCCTGTTATTTCTAAATCACCCTGGAACACTGATTTGTTTGATAAATCCTCTCTGATGAACGAAAAATGGACAAATCACTTTGAAATCTCTTTTGAGATACTTTAGTATTCAGTGAAGTAGGGGATTCATCAAAAAAGCTAGCTATTATTGCTATGTCCCCTGTAAAAATATGTGAATATAAAAAGAGGTTCTATGGAAAATAACCTCACAGGGTGATCTGTTTATAAATTCTAAGCTGGGCAAGTCATGGTGGGTAGTCATACCTAGGTATATAAGTCTTTACTAAAAGAATTATCTTTGCCTCAGCAAGCTTTGTGCATTGTTTCTGTGCACTAACACACCATTGAAATGCCTCCTTTTACACCCCTCCTTCAAATATCTAGGCCACCCTATCATACCGCTCCTTTTAAAGCATGCAAGAGGTAATATGATCCTCTTACTGCTTTCCCTCACCTTCCTGCAACCTTCGGTCCCTTCCCTCCTAATCGTAAATGCTTAGAAGAAACTGCAAACTTATTCTCCAAAGCAATTTTCCTGTCTGTCAAGATCTTTATTCCAGCCATATCCTTTTTGACTCAAGTAAACTTTTATAAAATTACTTGAACCTTTCTTATATAAACAAATTTGAACCTTTCTTATATAAACAAACAAAAATATAGGGTCTCCCAAAAATGTATGTACACTTTGAATAGTTATAAAGACAGTGTTTATTAAAATAGATTTCATTTTCAAAATTGAGCTATCAGCTGTTAAAGCGTGTATACATTTTTGGGGGGGATACCTTGTGTATGATGTTAGTTTAACAGTGGTGCCTGGATAGAAGGCAATCCACATTATGCTATGGCAAAATATTGGGCAGTATGTCTGCTGAGGTCACATGGAGGACAATTATGCACACAATGAACTAGACTTTAGGAGATGACGGAAAATAGAATGCCAATATGTATGTAGGTTGTTGCTGTTGTTGTTTGCATTTGCTGAGGAATTACAGAAAGGGATGAGCTCAAAAATAAAATTGGTGGGTTTGCAAGCAAGAAACAACAGGACTGCATAACCCAGAAATCAGGGTCTTAAAATGTTATTAGAGGCAACTAATGTTAGAACATAAACAAGAAAAATAACATTAAGAAACACTTTTGTAACAAAGACTGATTTGAGCAACAAAGACTTTATCTTTCCACCACCCAACTATCAGAATCCAAAACTCCAAAGCACTGGCAACACCAAATGCTGGTGAGGATGTGGAGCAACGGGAACTCTCATTCATTGCTGGTGAAAATGCAAAACGAAACAGCCACTTTGAAAGACAGTTGATAGTTTCTCACGAAGCTAAATGTGTGCTTCAGCAACCCTGCTCCTATGTATTTACACAAAGTTATTGAAAATATGTCCATACAGCCGAAACCGGTTTGGCTCAGTGGATAGAGCGTCGGCCTGCGGACTGAAGGGTCCCGGGTTCGATTCTGGTCAAGGGCATGTACCTGGGTTGCAGGCACATCCCCAGTAGGAGATGTGCAGGAGGCAGCTGATCGATGTTTCTCTCTCATCGATGTTTCTAACTATCTCTCTCCCTTCCTCTCTCTGTAAAAAAAAATCAATAAAATATATTTTTTTTGAAAAAGAAAATATGTCCATACAAAAACCTGCACATAAATGCTAATGGCAGTTTTATAATAATTATCTCAAATTGGAAGCAACCAAAATGTCCATCGGTAAACATATGAACAAATAGTGGTACATCCATACAATGACAAAAAGAAATGAGCTATCAAGCCAGAAAAAGACATAGACAAACCTTAGATGTATTTTGCTAAGTGAAAGAAGCCAGGCTAAAATCAGTGTCTGATTTTACATATTTGCTGTCTGATTCCAATTATATGACATTCTAGAAAAGGCAAAACTATGGAGACAGTGAAAAAAAATAGTGGTTGCCAGGGGTTTAGTGAGCCCCCTCTCCCACAAATACACACCTGGAAGTATGTCATTATGTTAAGATTTTTAAGCCACTACAAACGATAATCTCAGCTTTGACTGGAATTTTCTGTTGATATTTGAATAGCCTTGAAGAAGCTTGAGGTTCAGCAGTTGGCTTGTTTCTTATTCTCAACAAGACCAAGAAAATAATATTTGAAATAAATAAAAATGAGAATCTAAGAGTGTTGTACAAATTATTTTTATAACTATGAGTAGTAACTTCATGTAAACTTTTGGGGATCTTTAAGTAAATATTTTCCTTCTTATTACTCTATTGTTTTTGAGAACAAATGGTTATCTTCTGGAGTGTTTGTGTGTGAGCTTGTCAGTTTGTGAGAGAGAAATAGAGTGGTGTGTGTGTGTGTGTGTGTGTGTGTGTGTGTGTGTTCATGTGTAAAAATAAGAAGTCTGTGCAAATGACACTGGTGAGAGAACTGAAAGCAAAACAGGTTTGGATTATCAAGGCATTGGTGGACACTGTAATATGGTGGAAAGAACCTGGGCTTTGAGATTAAGTTTTCGGTTTAATTCAGGTTTTAGTTTTCCTAATCTCTATGGGTGTTTATTTACTTATTTGCAAGTGGGATTAGTGATTTATAGCTCTTAAGATTAAATGAGGTGATACATGCAAAGGGATTGGCTCATGGTAGAAATTCAATAAATGCTAGCTAGTTTTATTCTGCTGGTATTTAAAAACCATTGAAATTGCTTGAATAAATAGTGGGTCATATTGAGAAAGTAATATAAGACATTTCTTTGGTCATGGCACCATATAGATCTTGGTCCAACTCCATATATATTCTTTTATACAAATGAGTAAACTTTTCTTTATATTAAGTCTTAATTATTAAATATTTACTGAACAATTACTTTAGTACATACTAAAGTAAATGCATTTAAAATATATAATTCTTTCCTTCAAAATGCTTAGAAGAAAATTCCTAACCACTCAACTGCCTGCCTGCCTGATCACCCCTAACCTCTCTGCCTGCCTGCCTGATCGCCCCTAATGCCTCTGCCTGCCTGCCTGATTGGCCCTTACTGCCCTCCCCTGCCAGCCTGATCTCACCCCCAACTGCCTCTGCCTGCCTGATCACCCTCAAAGGCCCTCCCCTGCAGGCCTGATCTCACCCCCCAACTGCTCTCCTCTGCCAGCCAATTTGGTTCTGATTGGTCAGTTTCTATGCCAGTCAGCGTCAAAAGCTCTGCCTCCTAGGCAGCCATTGGCTCCTTACATTCACCCAGATTTGGTTCTGATTAGTCAGTTTCTATGCCAGTCAGCGTCTCTGGGCCTATCAACGGGGCCTGATCAGAAAGGTGGGGCTGATCAGCAGCCCTGGGGGAGGCCTAAAGAGAAATGGAGGTCTGGACTCTGGGCCAGGCCAGGAGAGAAAGAGAGACAAGTTCTTATCAAAGGCTGCCACAGAGGCTACGGATCAGACGCTGCCTCTCTCTCTGCAGGCCTCTCTCTGGGCCTGATCTGCAGCCCCATATGCAGTTGGTGCTGGAGTGCTGGGTGGGGTGCCCACAGCACCCCGTCAGTGCTGGGTTGCCCAGCACTGACATCCAGTCTGGAGCCTTCTGTCCTTATGACCCTGGCTCATTATTATATAGATATGTATGGATATCTCCTATTGGTTCTATTTCTCTGGAGAAACCTTACACAGCAAGTTTTAAAAATTATTTAAGTATCCGTTAGCTTATCTCTTGCATGCAATAATAAAATTTCCTATATGATAGAGTTAATAAAAGTAGACCTAATAAGTATAATCAAAGATTTTCAAACAGAGTTTCCCTCTGAAAGAGAAATTAATGTGGATTATGATAAAACAAATTTTAAGTTACTTTGTAGAAAACCTTTTTAGTAGCCAGCCATCATTCCACATTGGAATAAAAATGAATAATTTATGTCATGCTGGATATCAGAAGGTCTAATATAAAAATGGTTTCTGAGTTAGATGAGGTCTGAAATTAGAGTATAGCAACTACATATAACAAGTAAAGCAAATTTTTTTAGTTTTGCTTAAAGGAAAAAAAGTGGCACAGGAAGAGATTATGGGAAAAGAGAAATTTGGCTTTGTTTCTTAAACTAGAAGAAAAGACAGCATGGTTATATGTTAAGAAAGATAATCCAGGAGAAAAAGGGGGCATAGAGAAGAAACATTAGGAAAATTATGGAAGCAAAACTCTATGCTGTGAAAAAGCAGGTGGGATGCAGTGGACAAGTGGCAGATTCATCTTTGATAAGAATGCAAGTTGTTCATTCTGGTAATGTGAGGTGAGGCAGAAACATGAGTATATGCAGTGGATTGAGGTATATCATGGTGAGAGAATGAAAAGATTCTAATAACGTTTCATTATATCTCTTAATTTCCTCTTCCATGAAAACTCTAAAAATAAAAATCTGATTTTTGAACTTTTTTGTTTTATGTGAGAAGAGTAAAAAAGTACAGAAAGGATACCAACATGTACATAATATTTACGACATTTCCAGGCACTCTTAAGAAAGTTTACTTATATTATCACATTTTATTTTCATAAAACTCCTGAATTAAAGAAATTGGTGTAATTCTTTTATTGGTAAGTAAACTAAGAATCAGAAAGACGAAGCTGTTTGTGTAAATGACACACTGCTAGCGGTGACAAAGTCAGGACTTAGAGCAAAGGTCTGGAAAATTTAGACTCCATGCCTCTCCCGTCACTCATCATTGCCTAAGTAATTGAAAACCACATTCAAGAAACCCCATTCAATTTCATTTTAATGAAAAATTAATACTAGTGTGTTTTTAAAATCTTTCCTCGCATGTGAATTTTACGATAATGGTTGAAGCAATTATGATAAGCGCCCTTTATTTTCAGTTTTTAAAGACTTTAGAGCACATTGGCACTCTGGTAGTACTTAGACAATTCCTGAGACAAGGCACTTAGAAGCTAATATGTATATTTTTACAGTTCAAAATTTATCTCAATTTTCTAACTCTTCCATTATATAACAACTCCTCTTTGTTGTGTAATTCTGATGCCCAATAATTATTTATACATATTTTTCAAATTGACAACACACCATATGTAATGAACTCAGCACTGTCTTCACAAAGTTTTGGACTTCCAAGTAAAATATCTCGCTTTGAAAAACAGTGCGGTCCCTGAGAGCGCAGGCAGCTGCAGGGGACGGCTTCCCTGGCATGCTAAGTTACTCTGCTGCTCTGGAGGATTCATACGTGATTGATATCTACCTCTGGTGAAACTATGCCCAGAAAACCTGGCCATGGGATTGCAGATTGTCCAACCACCCTTGAGAATCAGGAGAGGGGTGCTGGAATATGTTACCGCTGTGGATCTACAGAGCACGAAATAACCAAGTGCAAGGCTAAATAGACCCAGCTCTTGGTGAATTTCCGTTTGTCAAATGTTTTGCTTGTGGGGAAATGGGCACCTGTCCAGATCATGCCCTGATAATCCCAAAGGAGCCTATGCTGATGGTGGTTGCTGCAGACTTTGAGGCTCTGTGGGAAATTTTAAGAAAGATCTCCCTCACAGTCAGAGTTCAAATCATAGAGTTACAGTTGGTTCCTGGGCCAAGAGAATGAGTGCCAATTTCCAATAAATTTTGGCTGTGCCTAAACCACTGACACCAAAAACAAAGATACCTAAAGTTGTTAATTTTTGACAATGATCAGTACTATCATATGTTACCACCTCATCGTTACATTCTCAATTGGGCCTTCTCACAAGTTGGAACCAGGCTCCCTTGGAGAGACCTATATTGTGGATATCAATATGTCAAATAGTTTCCTGAGCTCTGTCCATCAAGGAGTACTTCTACTGCGTGGAGAAAGTCACTGAACAAAAGCATAAGATGTTTAAATTGAATTCTTTGAAACAACTTGTTTAATAGATAGAACTTAGGTGTAACTAAGTGGTTATACGCTGACTTGTAACAATCATCTTTTTCTTCTTTTTAAAAAAAATATATTTTTATTGATTTCAGAGAGGAAGGGAGAGGAAGAGAGAGAGAAGCATCAATTACAAGAGAGAATAATTGATTGGCTGCCTCCTGCATGCCCCCTACCAGGGATTGAGCAACACAGGCATGTGCCCTAACTGGGAATTGAACCGTGACCTCCTGGTTCATAGGTCAATGCCTAACCACTGAGCACACCAGCCAGGCAATCATCTCTTTTTAAAAAACCAAATCATACTTTCATCTGAACCACCCCTAAACAAAGGGTGACTGCTTTGCATTTGGAAATTAATTTTTGGTTATATTGTTTTCTAGGTTTAAAGTATCAATTTATTTATAAGTTGCCACAATATCTGCTGTATTTTAAAAATACTTAATAAAAACTTATTTGCTATTTTTCTGAATACCTAAAAAAAGAAGAAAAAAGCAGTACAATTTCATAAAGTAATCACTTAGAAGGTTCTGAATATTAGTAATTCCTTTTAATTTGTCTACAGTAGGAAAATAAGTTGTGTGTTCTTCCATTCTATTAGTATACATGGTCATTTATAAATCAACATCTTTCTTGACTTTAACAAAACTTATGGACTGTGAATGATTGATTTTTCCCTCCTAAGTGCATACCATGTTAAGCTTCTCTGCCCTATCTTCTGTAGTGTTAGCAAATATTTGACGCTATTCATAAATAAGAGATTCTTGAATGCTTTAAAGTTCTTTATAAATTGGAGAAAACAAACCTCTATTCTATTTGGCCTAATTATTATTAATATTAATAAATCTCAGTAAAAAATTAGAAATAAGTACATTATCAAAAGAGACTGTTATACATAAAGTGAGCTGAATGCAGAATAATTCCATTGGAAGTAAAAACAAAAACACAAAGAAACATACTGTAATTATATATAACTTCACCCCTCCTGTTCTTTCTAATGATGGAAACAAGTAACCCAAGACGGATAAGGCCTTTGAAAATATTTAAAATGTTAAGGTTAGTGAAAGAGAAATTTTTCAGAAAAAGTGTTATAGAATATATAGGGATTTATAAGACAAGGTTAGGCTTTGTTTTTTTTAAAACACAAGTCACAACAATGAGAAACATTTAGATAAATTCTTTTATACTGAACATTACGATAATACATTAAAGGCAGTCTGCATCATGTTGGCTTTCTTAAAAAGAGAGTATTGAGCTTTATGCTGGCTAGAGATTAAGTGGAACTTTTTGATCCCATCAGGCTCTTTTTCTTCGAGCATTTTATTTCAGTTTTATTTTTACCTATTGGCTGTGGTCTTCCTCTATGCATGGTACCTACTCTTGAGTTTTGGGCGACTACGGGTCTCACCTAATGACCTTCCAAGAGTTTTCTTCACTCTGGTCAAGCAGCAATATCATGGCATGAGTTCTGGTGTCATGGTTCAGCCATGCAGCACTAGCCCTTGCCCTTTGCATTTACAGTCCAGGCATTGATCAAAGACTCATTGGAAACCCTCACATGGACTTCTGGATCCACATCATCAGCTTTGAAATTAGCAGCCACTTCAACAGCCCTAACTCTAATCCTTTATCCTTACTTCAGGGAAACTATGTATTTTGTTTGGTTTTATAATTATCATGGTAGAGGACAGATCTACTACCAATTACTCCATTATTTCTGGAAGTGAAAGCTCTATAGATAAATTATTAACCAAAATATAATCATGTTTGTTTGTTTTTCTCCTAAGAACTCTTTTCTTTCCTGAAGGATATATGCTAAAGCAATCCTTAAAATGATAAACATTACATGTGCGTTGTAGGAGAAAGTAAATATACATTACCTTTTGTAACTTATGCTACTTGTTGGTAAACAAGATTTCCAGCATGCAGCAAAACAATGCAGGAATTAAAGCAAAACAGCTAAAGGTAAAATTCTGTAATTGTGCAATTCATGGGGATTAGCAGTATGGCCACTTTAATTTTTCCTTTTTAAAAATTTACATATTCCTCAAGTTATCAGTTAAAAAGACCTAGAAGCAATGACAACATAGTAGTATTGACCTCTTAATTTCTCTAAATATCATTTCCACTTACAGGAAGGAATCCTCCTTGAAAACATGACTGGGTCAGAGAAGGCTGGGACGTCGTGCTGTGCTGGAAAGTAAGCTAAAAGAACTAATGGTGTTATATCAAAATTTCACAGGAGTTGTCACTGACTAATGATGGGACAGTGTGACTCTCAAAGGAAAAAAAAAGACAGAATTTGATTAAAACATGTGAGTATTAAAAGCCATGAGTTCATCATAGTACTTAAAATAAAAAGGGTGGACTGAGGAACAAAATTCAGTGTACAACACTAGAAATAAATAGTATACTGATCAATAATTTATAATATCAAAAGAATTAAGCATTTTTCTATCTTTCCAACATAAATTGTAAATCATGGTAACAAAAGACTCTAATGGATGAACAAAAGTCCTTTTTCAGAGAAGAATTCCAGGTAATGAATCTAGAAGGAAGAACATAATTAGGAAAATCACTGTTTTGCTATCATGAACAAAAGGACTGATTTGGGCAATTCCCAGTAATGGATGCTAAAATCATCAGGTGAACTTTGATGGAGAATTTTGAAGTAAAGGAATTGAGATGTCATCATCTAAATCAACATATCAATCAGTGTCACTAAAGTACGACAATTAGACAATGTGTACCTCCAAAGGGATGCCTTATGAAGTACAAAGCATATAGAATGGTTTTGTGAAAAAGAAAATAAAGTACCTAAATTGACTCAAATCTTAACTTATACCCAGTCTAACAAAATATATGGTGAGACACCACAAGAAAGAATCAGCTAATCTAGACTGTGGATCATCTATATGATAACTCATCTAATTTCTTCAAAAAGGCAATGGCATGAAATATGCAATGAGAGGAGGAGAAACTGGTCTATATTTTAAAAAATAGAGAGAGAGACAGAGAGAGAGAGAGAGAGAGAGAGAGAGAGAGAGAGAGAGAGAGAGGAATATCTGGATTGGATTCAAATTCAAACTAAGCAAATGTAAAAAAAAAGTAAATTGTTTGAGACCATTAAAGGCACATTAGCTGATAAGAAATTATTGTTAATTTTGTTAATTATTCACAGTAATAAATGACATTATTTTATAGGAAAATCACTTTCTTTGCCTTTGATATATACTGAAATAGGGTGAAATGATATGCTAAGACTAACTTTAAAATACTTCAGGCCTGTTCTCACCCCTACCACCCTCCCCCACCCCCGAAAAGGCAAGAAAAATAGATTGAAACAAATACAGCAAAATTTTCATGATTTTCTAAACTAGGTGATGGAAGTCATGGAAGTTTATTTTTTTTCATTTTACTATTGTGTATCTTTGGAAATTTTTTAAATGCCAATTTATAAAGAAATGATGATGCCTGTAAATTATATCTTATTATCTTTAAAGAAAAAGGATTAAAACAGGCTTTATTTAAAAACTAGAGGCCCAGTGCATGGAATTTATGAAGGGGGGGAAGGGATCCCTCATCCCGGCCTCCCCCCTCTCCTAATCCGGGACCCCTCAGGGGATGTCCGACTGTCGGACATCCCTCTTACAATCTGGGACCGCTGGCTCCTAACTGCTCATCTGCCTGCCTGCCTGATCACCCCTAACTGCTTGCCTGCCTGCCTGATTGCCCCTAACCCCTCTGTCTGCCTGCCTAATCGCCCCTAACCACTCACCTGGCTGCCTGATCACCCCTAACCACTCTGCCTTCCTGATTGCCCCTAACTGCTTACCTGCCTGCCTGATCGCCCCTAACTGCCTCTACCTTGGCCCCTACCACCGAAGCTTGTCCCGAAGGACATCCAGAAGGTTGTCTGGCTGTCGGGTCTAATTAGCATATTACCCTTTTATTATTATAGATTATTATTATAGATTATTATTATAGATGTAACTAGTTATAGATGTAATGTTAATTTCCTTAATTATCCAGGACAGGAACTTGAGCTCAGTTCATATGTAGTGTCGATATGATACATACTACATCAGATAGGAAGCAGATGGTACCCTCAAAGAGGTTAACTAATGAAAGTCTAATAACTGAACTATTTATAGAGGTGAGTTCAAGGTGAAGGAAACCAAGGCATGATGAAGCCTAAGGGACTTGTGGAACCAGTATTACCCTGGGTCTATAGAGACAAGAGTCAGGAATGGAACGGAGTGTTGGAGCTTAAGGAATGGTGGTGGAAGAGAAGTTAGAGCTGTGGAGACAAGACACAATCAGGAAAAGCATTATCTTCTAATCCTCTGTTGGTGTCTTCCATAGCCATAGTCCAACTGAAAGTCAGAAGCAAGAGTCTGCAGTCCACAGATGTCAGATTGAAGAAGCACAGAGGTGAGTAGAACATGGATGGTGGTCAGGGTTGGTGAAGAGGAGTACAGTGGGGAAAATTATTAATCTAAATATTCACCAAAAATATGGTTTTGATTTAGAATAAGTTCAGGTAATGTAAAATGAAGTTTTGTTAGGTCCTCAAAAGTTTTATGGTATGTATAATAGCTGTCAAATTTCTGTTTTATAATTCATACATTGTCCATTCCTTCCAAATCTTAGCTATTGTGAATAATGTGACAACATGGGTGGAACTTGAAGGCATTATGCTGGTTAAATGAGCCAGACAGACAGATACTGCATGATATTACATATAAGTAGAACCTAAATAAAATGTCAAGCCCAGGCCAGTGTGGCTCAGTTCGTTGAACATCATTTCATGCACCAAAAGGTTGCTGGTTCGATTCCCAGTCAGGGCACATGCCTGGGTTGTGGGCTTGATCCCCAGTAGGGGGCATGCAGGAGGCAGGCCATCAATGTATCCCTCTCTCTCCCTCATCCTTACTCTCTCTCTCAAGTTAACAATAACATATTAAATAAATAAATAAATAAATAAATAAATAAACGTTTATAATATGTATTATATAATTATATAATTGAACGTTGCTATAAGAGTAGAACTTAAATGCTCTCACAGAAAAAGGATAAGTATGTGAAACGATGAATGTATTAATTAACTAGAGGAAGGATTCCTTTCACAATGTACGTCTATATCAGATCATCACAATATACCTTAAATATTTTACAACTTTGTGAATTATAGCCCAATGAGTCAAAAAAGTGTCCATTACTTTAAGTGGAATACTAACATATTACATTTTAATAATATTTGATCACTATGTTTATATTTAAAATCATACAAAAAATGTGTCCTTTTCCCCAACATGCACTTTCTTTTTTATTTGCCAAACTTTTAAATAACATTTTTGCCTCTGTTTTTAATAGTTATAGTCACTTGAAAGGCAAACTACCTGAAGTTAAAAATACTATTAATTTTTAACTCAAGTTATAATTTATAGAATTCTATAAGTAAGGTATCCATGAAAAAAGTCATCTAAATGTAATTTTTAAAACTGTATTATGGATGTGGCAAGTACTTAAACACAAGAATTTAAAGACATGGGTTGAAAACGATATTTGGTAAAACTGTATGAACCAAGATCATGCTATTTCTTTTAATTTCCAAAGTATACTGAAAAGGTGAAAGAAAATAAATTTGGTTAAGAAATTTGGTGCATCACAGTCTCATTCATTTTTGTATCTGCACTGCTTAGCTGAGTGAATTAAAACATTACAAGTCAGGATTAAATCACTGTTCCTTTACCCCAAATATTCTTATAGTTTTTACTTAAAAAGAAATTGTACGAGACCAATTAAACAGGCAAGGAAGACTTCATTCAAGACTATTGCAATAGAGAAGAGAAACTATTATAAGAGGAGAAAAAGTTTGAACTCAACTCCACTAAGCAAAAGGTGGAAGAATGCAAAAGGATTGAAGGACATTGGCGAAAGGTGTGTTTGGTCAATGTGATTAGGCCGTCTGTGTTTGCTAATTGGCATTTACAGAAGTTAGGTTCCTGCCGCCCACAGAAACTGGGATACAGAAGACTGTCTTTCTAGGATTACATTTCACAAAGATGACTCCAGATCTTTGGATTGTAGAATATTTACACTTCAAAGAGGCTGAGAATTTACAATTCAAGTTTTCTAAAGAGAAAGGCAAATATCACATGATCTCACTTATATGTGGAATCTAATGAACAAAAGAAACTGACAAACAAAATAGATCCAGAGACATGGAAGTATGCAACAGACTGAGGATCCTCAGAGGGAAGAGAGGTGGGGAGGGAAGAGATTAACCAAAGAACTTGTATACATATATGTATAACCTATGGACACAGACAACAGTGCTGTGAAGGCCTGAGGAGGGGACAGGAGTGGGAAGAGGGAGGGTCCATAGGGGAAGGAAAGGGACACCTGTAATACTTTAAACAATAAAGATAAATTTAAAAAAATAAAAATAAAGTAAATGTTCTGAGAAGGGAGTTCAGGGGCCTATAGTCAGAAAGAAACTTGTCTAAAGTTGAGGGGAACATTAAGGAAAGGCCATCTTTGTCAACTATATTAATATTCTAATTATAAAAATTTCATGAAACAATTATGTACTTTGTACTTGATGCTCTAAAGGCATTTAGGGACAAGTAATGTATTACTATTTGAAAGCAATCTTATGTTTAAATTCTAGAAAATTTGGTTCATTATACCTTTAGTTTTACTTCAAAATATTATATTTCCATAACTAAGGCTTCCATATAATAGGCAAAAGACTCTGAGGGTTCTTTATTCCAGGGTGTATCTACCTGTTGTCATAGATAATGAGGGCCAATGAGTAGCCCAACAGTTGAAAGAAGAAAGGAACTCTATAAATCAGGGCTCCCTTGTGGGAGGGTTGGCATAAACATGAATTGTAAATTAAAGCATAAAAAAACCATTGCATGAGCAAAAGTTCCTCTAGTAAAGAAAATCCACCATATTTTCTCTTCCCTTTCTCTGATTAATATGTAATTTACACTCCTAAAAGTCTAGCCTCTCTTGTCTTAAAAGTGTATACCTGCTGCTTCTTGAACTGTCTTGTTTTTTGTTTGTTTATTTTGTTTTTTTAATCTGGGTGGAAGTACACAGAGGAGTATGTTGGTAAAATATTTACAGAAGAATATGTCTGAAATCCCTTGAAAAAGGCAAGCAGAGAAAAACGAGTGATTTTTTTTTCTTCAAAAAAAAAAAGGGACAAATCTGAAGATATCTTTTCATAGATGTTTCCAGAATGCTGGAATTTAAAACATTTGAAATAAATATGCTTTAAAAAGGAAAGAAAGAAAGACTATTTAGGTACAGAAAGAATATCCACAAATCTCTAAGGAAAAAAGAAAGTCAACAAAGGATTATGATGACAATTTATAGAATTAGAGAAAGGAGGTCATTTTCTGAAAATACTGAAGTCCAGTCTATGTCTCATGAAGATAAACTAAAAACTGAACATCAGTTAGAACCAGTCTATATACGTATATAGCATACATTATTTGTAGTTTTGAATGTGTCATCTATTTCTGCATGTACTCGAATGATAAAATTGGCCAATAGTAAGACCAAAAAATACTGTTAATAAAAGTATTTTAGGTGTGTAAATGGCATTATATTTCTAAGTACATCGTAAGTGTCCAATTAATGGTATTATTATTATTAGCCAATATTTATTCTCAATATTGGCATCTTAGTAGAATTCTGTATGGCATTTTATATATGGTATTGCTTTTTAGCATATACTATAGCATATACTATAGCATTTTACTAAATCCATCTGCCCTTCACCAAGTTAAAATATCTTACCAATAACTAGAAAGTGATAGAATAATAACTTTGTTAAGATGTGGGTCTTCATGATTAATTTATTGTCATTTTATAAAAATGCAAGTTCATCCTCCAAAACTGCTGCAGTAGCAGAAGTACATTTACTTTGTTTTATGTCAACTGGGAGAGTCCTCTGTATATAATAGGGTAGTTCAAATACAGTTCAATTTATGATGCAGGCACGAAGGTAAATCATAGAACAAGGTTCTAAAAATAGTTAGTGATTACCTGTCTGCTTCCTGAGTTTCAGAAGCTATAATAAAGCAGCTCACTTCTACTTCATTCAGACAATAGGCACAACATTCAATTGGCCAAATATAAAGCTATGGGGAACTCAATAATTAATTTAAACTTAGGTTTTAAATTCTGTGTTCTTCTAATTAATGTTTCTGAGTAATTTTTTGAGAAGGTAAATCTACATGATGCTATTAACGACTTTTTAAAATTTTTTGCTGGTAAGGAAATCAACATCCCAGCCTTCCCTTTGGAATTGCTCTTAAGCTCATACCTGAGCATAATGTAGTCACCACAACACAGCATGGAGTCCCAGGTCTTTAATGAGCTGGGCAGAATGACTGGGGTTAGAAGTACTTGAATGTCCACAGGGAGTCCTGCAAGCTTCTTCATTGCCAAAAAGATAAAATTGGAAAGGGAGCACCACAGCCTTTGGTCAATATATAAACTCAAAAAAAATTACCTATAGCAATATTGTGTAAATTACTTTATACTGTAATTATAATTTTAAACTACATAATTAGTAATTTTAGTTTTAGTAATTTATTTTATCGACAGTAAAAAATCAAATAAATCTGATTTTGTTAAAAGCCAAATATTCTTTGAGATATATCAGATAAATCCATGTGGAATCTGTATTTTTGTCATATATATCCACTATGACTATGAAAGTCAGTAAAGCTTTATATCCCCCTGTTTTCCAAAATTCCTTTAACTCAAATTCTTCTGTGTCAACCACCTATGACATTTGTCTTCAAGATTTACAGTTAAGCCATTTGTCAGACATTTCTTTACTCCTGGCACATAGAACACAACCAGCTGTTTTTAATCTTTATCCCTACCAAGCCTTTTGGCTCAGTGACAACATCTCACCTCAAAAGATTCATTGGTGTCTTGACTACATAGAAAGCCAAATGAGTATCCATAGTCTCAGACCACAGAAAAATGCTTCTGGGAAATGAAAGACTGTGATAGTTGCCCACTGTAATGATAAAAATGGCCAAAAGTACAATTTGTTTACAGATCACCTAGGATAGGACACGACTCTTCATGCTACAGAGAGTCAATGCTGAACACTTCCCACTTAGAAAGAAAAGAAACACTGCTATGCCAGCTGTTGGGATTGTTCATCGTAACTTCTCTAGAATACCTACATTTTTAAAGATCTAAAAAGTTCACGTTCCATAAAAATCTATGGAAAAATTTTAAGAATATTTAATATTTTAAAAAGTGAACTTAAAAATGTAGTCAATATGATTGACCTTTGTTTTTTATTCGCTAACACTTTTTATTAATCAGGTCATTTGGTTGTTCCTCATAGAATTAAGATTGCCTACGTTTGTTAGTCCCACCTGACAAATTGCAGGCAGTTCAGCAAGGCAGCAGCTACAACACATCCCTTCACGATGCTGTATGTCTTCATGCCCACGTCTCTTTGTGATATAAAGGGGATGGTAGATGGACTGGAAAGAGCAATGAGAAATGCACAGATGATCTCTAATGGTGCCTTCTGGCTCATGGACTCTGGAGCCCAAGATAATCTAAATGACTCATTTAACTCCATTTCTGCCCAGATGGTACTCTTTACATATATATTCAGTGTATATATATTCAGCAATCATAAAAAAATAAGTTTAGGAATAATGCTGTGTCAGGTATATTGTAACCTTTCTTTCTAGGGATTTTTACTGAATTTTTCTCTCCATTGACTACCTCCCCTCCCTAAATTTTCATTTCATATAAAAATATTTATCAAAGCAATATAAAATATAAAGCAGTTTAAAAATACAAAGCATTGAAAAAATCACACTTCCCACTGCTAATCCCCAGTGCAATGACCTCTCTGTTTCAGTTGTCTCTTCTGATACTTACCCATAGTTTTCTAGGAAACAAGTTGATGCCATCATTTCTTAATTTGTATCTTTGTACATATATATTGACTTCCTTTTATGGCAGATAAAGATTTAGTTTCCCTGTGTTCTTGCTATTCCTTTCTTCCACTCAATATGAAAATTATAATTTTTAGTTAAATTAGAAATCAGTGTTTAGAATATCATGGTTGTGTAAATGTTATTGTTGAGTGTACTGTGATTTATATTTCCTTTATTGAATACCTTTTAATGGTTTTTACTTTTTTTCCCAATAAATTTGTTGTTCACTTTTCTGGTGAAAATCAATGGTAGAAAAATATGGAAGAGTAATGTTAAAGACACACAAAGGGAAATTTAAAAACTAAAAGTCATGTCAATGTATTACAGTTCTTCAGAGAATCAGAGTCAAATTTATATATATATATATCCTATCTAATAATAGACAAACATAGTAATTAACCATAACTCCGACACGCTTCCCATTGGCTAATCAGGATGATATGCAAATTAACTGCCAACCAAGATGGCGGCAAGCAGCCAGGCAGCTGAAGGGAACAGGAGGCTTGCTTGCTCCAGTGATGGAGGAAGCCAAGGTTCCCCGCCTGCCGCTGTCAGCCTCTGAGCTGCATTCTAAGAAACAATGTTGCAATTATAGAAGCTAAACAAACCCAGATACCTGCTTTCAGCAGCCAAGTTCTCAGAGCTGGAGCCGAGCCTCAGAGCTAAAGCTGGCTCTCAGGTTCCAGTGACAGTCATCGAAGGTAAATAAATCCCAGAAAAAGAAAAAAAGAAAAAAAGGAGAGGTTGGGAGCTTCAGTCTCCCGCCAGCCTGAAAACAGCCCTCAGCCCCTAACCCAGACTGGCCAGGCACCCCAGTGGGGACCCCCACCCTGAAGGGGGTGTGACCAGCTGCAAGCAGCCATCATCCCCTCATCCAGGCTTGCCAGGCACCCAAGCGGAACCCTCACCCTGATCCGGGACACCCTTCAGGGCAAACCAGCTAGCCCCCACCCATGCACCAGGCCTCTATCCTATATAGTTAAAGAGTAATATGCAGAAAGACTGGGAATGACTGGTCACTATGACACACACTGACCACCAGGGGGCAGACGCTCAATGCAGGAGCTGCCCTCTGGTGGTCAGGGCGCTCTCACATGGGAGGAGCTCTTCTCAGCCACAAGCCAGGCTGATGGCTGCCAGTACAGCGGTGGTGGTGGGAGCCTCTCCTGCCTCCTCAGCAGCGCTAAGGATGTCTGACTGCAGTTTAGGCCTGCTCCTCACTGGCAAATGGACATCCCCCGAGGGCTGCCCGGCTGCTAGAGGGATGTATGATTGCCATCTTAGGCCCAATCCCCCAGGGAGCGGGCCTAAGCCAGCAGGTGGTCATCCCCTGAGGGGTCCCAGACTGCGAGAGGGCACAGGCCGGGCTGAGGGAACCCCCTCCCTCCCGAGTGCACAAATTTTTGTGCACCGGGCATCTAGTATATACACATACTAGAGGCCTGATACACAAAATGTGTGCAAGGGGCTCGGCCCTCGCAGCCTCAGATTCCTCTTTTCCCTGTGGTCCTGCCCACTGGTCATTCTGGAAGGTTGTTCTGCCGTCTGGTCTAATTACCATATTAGCTCTTTATTATATCGGATATATATTTTACTTATATGTAATTGATCTATGTGTATTTTATTTATATATAAAATAAGGAATTGGCTCACACAACTATGGGGCCTGGCCGTCTGCCATGTGGGCCAGCAAACTCAACACTCAGGAGAGTCGGTGGTGCAGTTCCAGTCCAAAGGCCGGCAGGCAGACCCAAGAAAGCTGCTGATGCAGAATTAGTCCAAAGGTAGTCTGCCGGAGAACTCCCTCCAGATCAGACAGGCCAATCTTTTTATTCTATTCAGGCTTTCAACTCACGGAACGAAGCCCACTCACACCATGGAGAGCAATCTGGTTATTCACAGTTTACTGATTTAAATGTTAATCTCTGCCAAAAATTACTCTCCAAGTTGATACATAAAATTAACCTTCACATCCATAGTTTTCTTAACTACAAGCACTATATTTAAAATGACATTCTACTTAACCAGAATTTCCCCCAATATGCACATTTTAAGAAAATTATGAGAAAAAATGGTCTCCTTTGTATATCCTTATGTGTTTAAAATAGTAATTGACTTTGTTATAATGGGCTGCTATAAGCTTACTATGGCTTGTTTTTACCAGGGGATACAAAAGTTCAAATAAAAAGAGAACATGAGCTTTCAGTGACTATAATAGAAGCAGGGGGAAAAAATAAACTATAATTTAAAAAATATGAGTGTTCTGCCTGTCTTCAGGATTCTATTATTTTTTAAAATTGTTTTCACTTTTCTAGACCTATGCTATACAATGTGGGAGCCATTAGCTACATGTGGCTTTTAAAATTTAAATTAATGAAAATAAAATACGATTGTAAATTCAGTTCCATAGTCACACTAGTTCCTTCTTTCAAATATGCAGTGGCCACATGTTCTTATTCCACTGCACAGAGCAGATATAGAATATTCATATCATCATGGAATGTTCTGCCCTGGGCAAACATATAGAATTATTAATGACTAGAAGTCCAGTGCACAAAAATTTGCACACTGGCAGCAGAGGGGGGGGTGTCTCTCAGCCCAACCTGTGCCCTCTCATATTCTGGGACCCCTCGGGAGATAACCACCTGCTGGCTTAGGCTAGCTCTCCTGGTGGCAGATGGCACGCCCGATCCCACGGTGACTGCCCCGTCTCCCCTGGTCACATACAGCAGGCCCCGATCCCGCGCTGGGGTGGGCGGCGGCTTGGGATCACACTGCCACCCACCCCGCTTGCCCTGCACATGGCAGGCCCGGAACCCGCCCTGGGGCAGGTGGTGGCTCAGGATCGTGCTGCCGCCCGCACAGGGGGGCGCAGTGGGATCTGCCTGCAGTATGCAAATTTAACGGCCATCTTTGTTGGGTTAATTTGCATACTCTTCTGATTGGCTGATGAGCATAGCAAAGGTACGGTCAATTAGCATCTTTGTCTTTTATTAGTGTAGATGAACAAATATATTATTCCTATCTTTTTTTTTTTAAATATATTTTATCGATTTTTCACAGAGAGGAAGGGAGAGAGACAGAGAGCCAGAAACATCGATGAGAGAGAAACATCGATCAGCTGCCTCCTGCACACTCCCTACTGGGGATGTGCCCGCAACCCAGGTACATGCCCCCGACCGGAATCGAACCCGGGACCTTTCAGTCCGCAGGCCGATGCTCTATCCACTGAGCCAAACCGGTTTCGGCTATTATTCCTATCTTAAAAGATAATTGAAGCATGAGTTGGATTTCTATAGACTGCTTGATTCTCTTTTCCATTAATAAAAGCTGTTTGAAATTGAAAACCAAAACTTGGACAAAATCTAACTTTTAAAACATTCCATAGGGCTTCTTGATTCTTACAACTCAACCTATAATAAAGGCCAAGACATGAATGATAACAGGGAACATTAGAGGAAGAGCATGTGCTTCATATTTGGGAACGTGGTACATGAAGGGAGAGAGCTAGGCTGTCAGGGGTGGGTAAGGACTAGGTTCTGAAGGTGTATGTCAAACATGTTAAGAAGTTTAACTTGAAAGCTTCAGTAGGAACTTTTCTGAACCCCAAAAACAGTTTGGATTGGGAATTAGAGCCAGTAATTCCAGGGGCAGAATATGTTTGACACATTTATGCTGTAGAGGTTGCACACTGGATGTACACTTGTCACATCCTCCCTGAAGGCATTTTTCCCCCCAGACTAGGTTTAAAAGTATTGAATTATTTTATAATTTTAAAATGCTTTATTTCATAGCAAACTGAACTATGGGCTTCTGGGCTCCGTTCTGGCTATCCTACATAGCAAAACTTTTATGGAATGAGCACCTGCAGGGGCCCCTTGATGGAGCCTTTGCACTCAGGCTTGTCACCCAAGATCTGCATTGCTCATATATATCACTTGCCCAACTCCTTTATAGAATTTAAATTTATGATCATTTCATTAGGTTATGTCTAAACTCTTGCCTAACAGAAAATTATTTCCCAAAATGTCTGCTATGCCACCAAATTTCATAAATAGAGACCTTGTTTTTGATTTACAAACTCTACAAAATTACCAGGCAGAGGGCAGATGGTGTACTATGGGAGAAATTAATAATTTCATTCTCATGTTAATGAAGATTGGTTTATTAATGCCTGAATAGGAAGTAGAGTTCTCAGTGAAGGTGATATATAGGGTATATAACTGTTCATGGGTTGAACTTGGAAGCTATTGATACCAAATGGTCTATGAAACTCTGAGTGATAAGGTTGCAGGGATGAGAGATAAAACAAACAGTCCATAGAAATCAACAAAATTAATTTACTTTTGAAATTAGTGTGTAAAATTCTCTGACTTGTTATAAACATAGCAGCTTAAAAAGCTGCTCACATTGGCTCTTGAACAATTCTGAGTTAGTTGCAGAATTTTGAAATAGTGGCTTAAACATACATCCTTATTAAGCGTATAATATGTTTA
The DNA here is from genome assembly GCF_000147115.1 of Myotis lucifugus. Lineage (NCBI taxonomy): Eukaryota > Metazoa > Chordata > Mammalia > Chiroptera > Vespertilionidae > Myotis > Myotis lucifugus. Next base: position 5,554,570 of record NW_005871057.1, on the reverse strand, counting down.
ATATTCTATGGTAGTTTGAACTCAGAAGCACTTTTTAAATCTCATACTGTTCTATATTTTCATGAAAAACAACTGAAATCTGTTGTTTTCTCTTCAAGACACATGCAATTAGTCTACATTGGCATTGCTCTAAGAGTAAACATCATTCAAATTGTAATGAAACCACTCATACAGCCATTAATAAAATGTGAATAAAATCCATATTTAAAAACTCACATGGTTCTTTCTGTAAATCTATTCAACTTTCAACTTTTCTATTTTGTCTCAGGCAATTTGGAATTGAGATTTACCAGTCAGCAGTTGTTGGAATGGTTTGATGCCCTATGGGATGATAAAAATTGGGTCAGAGAATTTAGGTCCCATTTGGGAAAATAGAGTATATGATCCTTTTACTCATTCAAAAACATTGGAAAAAATCTGGCTATGTAATACAAGCATGTCAAACTCATGGCCCTCGGGCTGCATGCCTCATTTATTTGGTCCATGTTAGCCTTTGAGGTTGACATGCTTGATAATACTTTCACTAGTCCTTGCTGAGACTATACAGAGGAGAAGACATGGTTCCTGTTTATCAGGAGCTGGCACATAGCCAGGAGGAAAGACAGCTAACTAGTAACTTGTGATAGCTGTAGTAATGATCAGAGGTGACTACAAAGGGAGCACATGCGGAGGATAGATTAATATTGCCCTGAGAAGCAGAGTTTTCCAAAAAAGCAATAACAGTGAATTGAACTTAAAAGCAGACTATGATTTTATCTCAAAGCGAAGGGATCTATGAAAGCACATGGCAGGCTCAGAGAGCCATAAGTAAACTCACATGAAAATAAATTTGATGAGTGATAAGGTGGCTACAGGATATTGGGACCAGACGGCAAAGTGTTTTACATTGAGGCATTGTCCAAGAAAAATTGAGACAATTGGGAAATATATACCAAGAATCTTGGAAGTTATATATGTGCTTTGAGCAATTTCATGTCTGGGGGTTTAGTCTAAGAAAATAATGCAGAATAGACAAGGATGTTCCTCACAGCATTATATAAAAGACAAAAATTTAGAGACATCTGCAGTGAATAACATTAGAGGCCTAAATCAGGCCCAGACCTTTAGAATAGACCTTTAGAATTATCTACATTTTGGTCTGTAAGGATAAGATTTGATAGTTAAAGCAAACTGAGTTAGACAGGACGAACTTCCAACATCTCTAATTCTCTCCAGAAGCACTATTCCTTATATCCCATTTACAATCCTTCCACCGATTTTAATGATTTATGAAGAAACTAGTAGATTCAGGGAATGACTGGGGAAAACAACTGGTTGGCAAAGCGAGTCTTCCAGACAGGTTCCTGCATTTGTATCTATCGCTTCACTCTCATTTCGCAGTACCCTTTGTTTATACACTTTATTTGTACTTCTTAAAGCGAAATGTATCACTTTTCCTTAAAGTGAAACATTTGTAATATGTTTAGTATACACTAAGTCAACCTCCTATCACAGGTAGCTTTTAAATTCACGCTGACCACTAAGTTAAAGAATGGCATTTGCCGAAACCGGTTTGGCTCAGTGGATAGAGTGTCGGCCTGTGGACTGAGGGGTCCCAGGTTCGATTCCGGTCAAGGGCATGTACCTGGGTTGCGGGCACATCACCAGTAGGGGGTGTGCAGGAGGCAGCTGATCGATGTTTCTCTCTCATCGATGTTTCTAACTCTCTATCTCTCTCCCTTCCTCTCTGTAAAAATCAATAAAATATATTAAAAAAAAAAAGAATGGCATTTGAAGCCAGATTGCTAGAATGCAGATTTGGACTTCTCCTAGATGACCTTTGGCAATTTACTTTGGCCTTCTCACCCTCAGTTTACTCATCTGTAAAAATTTGGATTAAAAATACTACCTACCTATTATGGCTTGAATTTTGTCTCTCAAGTATTCATTTGTTGAAGTCCTAAGTCCCAGTACATCGTATTATTACCTTATTTGGAAATAAGGCCATTGCAGATATAATTAAATAAGGGCCTAATCCAGTAAGACTAGTGTTTTTATAAAAAGGGGAAATTTGGACAGACTTATAGGAAGAACATTATGTGAAAATGAAGACAGAGATCTACAAAGCAAAGAATTCCAAAGATTTCCAACAGAAACTAGGAAAGAGACATGGGACAGCCTCCCCCTCCCAGCCATCAGAGGAACCAAACCTATGAAATCTTTATTGTTGAAAGTATTGCAGATGTTCCCCCCTTCTCTCCCCATTAACCCCCTTCTCCCTTGCTTCCCCCTCCCAGACCTTTACCTTACTATTGTCTTTGTCTATAGGTTATGCATATATGCAAATAAGTTCTTTTGTTAATCTCTGCCAGCGCCTTCTACCCCCTTTCCTCTGAGATTCCTGTCTGTTCCATGTTTCCATATCTCTGGATATATTTTTTTGTCAGCTTATTTGTTCACTAGATGCCACATATAAGTGAGAGCATATGATACTTGTCTTCCTCTGACTGGCTTATTTCGCTTAGCATAATGCTCTCCAGGTTCCTCCATGCTGTCTCAAAGTTTCTTTTTTAAAAATTCCATTTAATTTTTTAAAAATATTCTAGCCTTTCCTCTAGACTTCCCCCTGTTCCAGGAAATGCTGCCATCTTTTTTTTTATAACCTTTGATGTAAAAACTTTAACTCAACTTAGATTTTTTATATCCTTCATGATTGGTCACAACAATCTTATTTTGTTTTGTTTTGTTCAGATTTTCATAACATTTAGGTGATCTTTTAAAATATGTTTTTATTTATTTTTTAGAGACAGGGAGAAGGAGAGAGAGAGATAGAAAGATTGATGAGAGAGAAACATCAATTGGCTGCCTCCTGCATACTCCCTACTGGGGATCAAGCCCACAATGCAGGCATGTGCCCTGACCAGAAATGGAACCACCATCTCTTTGTGCACAGGATGACACTCAACCAACTAAGCCACACCAGCTGGGCACATTTAGATGATCTTAATAGTTTCCATATTGTCTTTCCTGTACATTTTATACACTGATACTCAACATACCATCCTGAAATGCTCTTTTGAGCCCATCATCTCCTTGCTAGAAAACACAGTTTTCAGAAACTGACTTAAACTCTTCAATTTAGCATTTAAGATGCTTCATGAATAATTGACCATTTAATTGATATTTTACTCTCATTTACATTAGCAGCTATTCTCAGGGGCAGAGAACATAGCAAAACAAAGCCTTCTGCTTTTGCATTTCACCTTGTGCCAAACAAATACTATCGTTCAATTTTCCTATAAATAGTCTTTCTCCTTTTTTTCCAGAGCAATTCACTTTATTATTTTTATTAACTATATTGTATTTATGAAAATGTTTTTAAAATAATATGATAAATATTCATGTGCTCATTACCCAGAAATATAGAGCATTAAAAAATATCTTGGCAGTTCAGTATGCGTTCCTCCCCAATCTAATCTCCCTTCTTAAATGTCAGAGAAAATCAGCTCCATGAATGTCTTTATACTTGCATTATGTTTTCATCTCTAAATAATGTACAGTATTATTTTAACATGTAGTATTTTATATTTATCTTGTATGTATTCTTCTGTAACTGTTTTACTCAGTATTATGCCTTTGGTACTCATCATGTTACTGTAGCTCTGGTTAGTTTATTTTCTCTTTTGTATGGATTTTTATGTATGACTGTGCCAAATGAATCCATTGTCCTATTGGTGCACATTTAATTGGTAATTGATTTGATTTTATTCATTTAACAAATATTTATCAATCATTTAGAATAAGAGGAAAATGAAGCCCTCATTTTCCTGAAGCTTATGTTTTTATACAAATCCATTGTAAACTTGAAGTGGTGACATTGCTGGGGGGATTGATTATTCATTTATTTAACATCAATAGATAGTTTCAACATTTTCACCATAGAATTTGTAGCAGAATATTAGCATGCTACCTGATCTATAGTCGCACCAATACAAATTTTACCAGCCTAATGGATATGAAATGATCTTTCCATACAGCTTTAACATGTGATTCCTTAATTACTGGAAATATACACATTTTGTTAATTTGTTTTTGCTCTTTATGTTCATAAGCCATTTGTGTTTTCTGTGCTTTTGCCCATTTTACTACTGGAATATTAGACTTTTAAAAACTGATTGGTGGGAGTTCTTTATATTTTTGCATGATAATCTTATAATTTTCTCTATATAATTTAAAATATCTCTCATATTTACTCTGCATAATTTTCTTTTCAAAATCTTAATACTTTTGATATATTTGTCTTTTTTAAAATGTTTTTATTGATTTCAGAGAGAGGGGGATAGAGATAGAAACATCAATGATCAGAGAGACTCTTCAGTTGGCTGCCTCCAGCACACCCCCTGCTGGGGACTGAGCTCACAACTGGGGCATGTACCCTGACCAGGAATCAAACCATGATCTTCTCATTTATGGGTTGACACTCAACCACTGAGCAATACCGGCTAGGCTGATACATTAGTTTTAACTTATATATTACCTTTTGTATATGACATTTATAAATTACATTGTCTAATGTTTTTGTGGTTGTGAAAGGATTTTATATGGGGAAATAAGTCAGGAGTTGGCAAACTTTTTCTATAAAAGGGTAGTTAGTAATATGATTTGGGGCTTTGAATAATAAAAAGCAAAATCTAGCAACTGTTCTCACCCAAAAGCTAAGAGATTTTTTACATTTAAAATCATTTTTAGTTGATAGGTCTTAGAAAAAAAAAACAGGCAGCAAAATGGATTTGGTCTGCAGGCTGTAGTTTGCTGACCACTCATCTAAATTATAGCACACTTGCCAAAGTCTATTTTCAAGTGTAATACTTTTATACATTTGTGTGAGATTTCTAGTTAGGCAATGATATCATCTTTGATATGGATAGTTTTACTTTTCTTTTTAATTATCATAAAATTACTTCCTTTATTTTACTGCATTTTATTAGGACTTTCAGAAAAATATTAAGTAAAGTGTTGATTGTCATATCGTTCTTGTTTTTTATATACTGGCATATCTCATTTTATTGTGCTTTGCTTTATGGCACTTCATAAGTGTGGGGTTTTTTTACAAATTGAAGACAAAACCCTCCAACAGCAAAAATATTACCACTTAATTGTGGGAGTTACTTCATTACAGTGTTCTGGAACCAAAACCTCAGTATCTCCAAGGTAAACTTGTAATAGTGATCATCTTAATATTTCACCATTGGGTATGGTATTTGTTAGGGGCTTGTATTAGTATACTCATTAGCTTAAGGGATTGTCTTCTGTTCCTAGTTCCAAAGGATTATAATCATAATTATTAATTACTATGAATGCACATTTAATCATGTTTAATTCTTTTTCTTCATTTTTAAATTAAGATTATCATATTTTCCTTTTATCATGACTAAAGCAAAACAAGAGATCTTCTGATGTTAAATTCTTTTGCATTACTTGTATTTACATATTGCTAAATAAGATTTTCTATTTATTAAGAACTTTCCACCTATGATAATATGTGAGATTAATCTACAAATTTTCTTGGTCATATTGTCCTTTTCTGGCTTTGGTATCAATGCTATATTCGCTTAATGAAGTGAATTGGAGAGCATACTCACTTTACCACTCTTTCAAAGGATTTGTATGTAATTGAAATTGCCTGTTTCTTGAATATATAGGTCTCACCTGGAAAAAAACACTTGAGACTAGTAGGTTTAAGGTGTGTGCGTGTGTGTGTGTGTGTGCGTGTGTGTGTGTAGATTTTTACTATGGGTTCCAATTTCTTTCATGGTTATATATCTATTAAGATTTTTGTTTCTTAAAAATGAGGTTTGATAAGATGTTTTAGGAAATTGCTTATTTTCATCTAAGTTTTCAAATTCATTGGCATAGATTTGTACTACTTTAAGTTTTCAGATATTTTATTATGGAAAATTTCCAAACATTCATCAAATAAAGTAATGAAATAAACTGCCATGCACCCATTGCCCAACTTCAATTATATATAATTATATAAATATTGTACTATATTATTTTATTTATCTTCCTGACAGACTTTTTTGGTATAAATATTTTAAAGCAAATTTAATAAGTCATATAATTTTACCTGTAAATAATTTACTATGTATTAATTAATCTATAATAATAAAAGCATAATATGCTAATTAGACTGGACAGCCAAATGAACTTTCAGATGTCATTCTGGACGTCCTTCCGGACGAAGCCGCAGTGGCGGGAGCTGAGGCAGAGGCAGTTAGGGGCGATCAGGCAGGCAGGCAAAGGGGTTAGGGGCAATCAGGCAGGCAGGCAAGCAGTTGGGGCGATCAGGCAAGCAGGCAAATGGTTAGAGGTGATCAGGCAGGTAGGAAGAGGCAGTTAGCGGTGATCAGGCAGGCAGGTGAGTGTTTAGGGGTGATCAGGCAGGCAAAGGGGTTAGGAGTGATCATGCAGGCAGGCTGAGTGGTTATGGATGATCAGGCAGGCAGGCAGGCGAGCAGTTAGCAGCCAGTGGTCCTGGATTGCGAGAGGGTGAAGGCCGGGCTGAGGAAACTCCACCCCCCTCCCCCCGTGCATGAATTTCGTGCACCAGGCCTCTAGTAAATTAATAATGACCAATATATGTATTTTATTACACTGTCTGCATTTAGTTTACCTCATTTTGGGGGAATGAGCAGAATGCACCTCTTTGAGGAAAATAATTATGCTTCTAAGTTCAGTCTGATTTTTTTCTGTAGTTTCTCACTTAGTAGTAATGAGTTTTAGTGCTTACATGACCTTGTTAATCACTTTATCTTCATGGCTGAAAACTATCCTGTAATGATAAGATAATGTTGATCAGAGAGAAAACTTGATTAGAGAATTTGAATTTTAGTTCTCATTATCTATATGTGATTTGCCAGGTCTCTTGCATCTCCAATTCCTTAATTGGATAAACAGAGCAAAGATACTTCTACTGAGAATGCAAGAATTTAGATATGTATTAACACATTGTTTGCAGGTAGTTTTTATTGCACGCTAACAGGTGGCTCTACTACTTACAGTCAACGTAAAACGTATAAATACGTTTCCCGCATACAATGTGTCAATGCACTTGCTAATCCTTAAATGCTATAGAGAATGTCATGTGTAAAAGCCATGTAGAATGCTGTGATTGGTCAGTTCAAATTTACCTCCACTTATGAAAAAAGAATTCATTGTGCATGATCTACTGATGGCATATAGGAAGCCCTATCTCTGTATATTAGGCAACATGTTTTGAGTTTGGCATATAATAATCAACATGCACAGAATTTTGCAGAAAAATATTCTATATAATAAAAGGGTAATAAGCAAATTGACCGAACAGCGGAACAACCAGTCGCTATGATGCTCACTGACCACCAGGGGGCAGATGATCATTGCAGGAGGTGCCCCCTGGTGGTCAGTGTGCTCCCAAAGGGGGAGCGCTGCTCAGCCAGAAGCCCAGAAGCCCAGAAGCTGGGTTCATGGCTGGTGAGCACAGTGGCGGTGACGGGAGCCTCTCCTCCCTTCGCGGCAGTGCTAAGATGTCTGACTGATGGCTCCCAGACTGCGAGAAGGTGCAGGCCCGGCTGAGGGACCCCCCTGAGTGCACAAATCTCATGCACCAGGCCTATAGTCCTATATAATAAAAGCCCAGTGACCGAATGGAAGAACGACCAGAATGACTGGTCAACCAGTCACTATGATGCACACTGACCACCAAGGGACAGACACTCAATGCAGGAGTTGCCCCCTGGTGGTCAGTGCGCTACCATAGTAAGAGCGCCACTCGGCTGACTGGAATGAGCGGCTGCTCCCACTGCAAACCCCAGGACGATGGGCAGGAGCCTGGGCTGCAATCATCTCCTCCTTGCCCCAGGCTCCTCCTCCTCACTCCCTGCCATCTCCTCCAGATGCCTGCAGTTCGCCCAATCTGCCACAGGCATGCAGAGCTGACTCTGGAGGCTGGGAGGTGGGGTCGTGGCCGCTGCGGGATTGAGGCCTACTTCACCGCCTCTCAGTGCTATTATCCCTGTGCCAGGCCCCAACCGGGTCCCCTGGAGAGGCGAGTGCTCCAGCTCCACGGACAATGCTGGACCAGGGAGCAGCCGCTCAGAGGGCAGGTCCACAGCCGCTTGTCTGACCGAGATGAGAGATGAGCGGTGCTCCCACAGCGGCCGATCCCCACAGGCCACGCCCCCCACCAGTGCACGAATCCCGTAATCCAGTAATTTAATAAAATTTCTTACTGCTACTTTTTGGAGTTGGGTAGAGGAGATAACATGATTTTTAAAAGTTTATTTTGTATCTAATGAACCAAAAATGTTTCTGTAGATTTCCAATATTTATATTTTAATAATTATAGCGGAAATGCTAGGACTATATTATCTGTACATTTTCCATGTACCACTTGCAATCTCTTTTATTTATGCTCATATTTATTTTTCTAACCATTATATTAAATTTTTTTCATTATGAGAAGAATATTTAAAGACCTATTTACCTCTTATGAAGCCAATTATGCCCATGGAAAGTCTATTTTGAATATAGTTGAATTGTAGTGCAAATAGTGTACCAATACATTTAATCACTCATAATGTGCAAGGTAGAAGTCATTAACTATAGATAGATGTTGGTAGTCATTATCTACTTAAGACTTTATTGTTAGAATCTACAAAATCATCTGGATTATTGGTGTGCTATGCCTTCTCCTTTGCTCTTTGCCCTTTTTAAAAAATGGCAAGGCATTTTTATCTGTGTTTGTGTTTTTTAAAGGGGTTTTAGGGTTGTTGTTAATTTTAAAACATATTTTTCTCATTGTAAAAAATGTTATTCTTGAATAATTATTTGGAAAAAATATTTTAAAAAGAGAAATAAAAAGAACGGTAATCCCTTCACCTGAAAAATACTATTATTTTGAATTCTTCAATCCCAGTATTTATATGCATTGTACTACTATATTTTCATTTAATAGGAGTATTTGCTAATATATTTTCATTTAAAAACATTTTAAGGAAATTTATATGATAAAATTTAAAGTTCAAATAAAATTTAAAACTAAGAAAAATAAGTTAAAATGTTAGCATTGTGATGTAAGCATTCTAATACTAATTTAATGAACCCTTTCAAGATCTCTAAGTGTGTGCACACTCGCGCACGCACACACACACAGCGTATTCTGATATATCGTGTTAATCATGCTGTTCCATAAGTACCCTTTTCCCTTAACAGCATATTCTAAACTGAACAGGAACAACTTTTAAGAAAAATTACAATAAAGATAAAACTCAAGAGAATTGTTTACTTGAGACCCAGCAGGGAAAGCTTAAATATGTAACATTCATTTTTATCTTTTCATGAGGTCTTTCAAATAACTGCCTCATAAATTATTACCTTCTGTGACTTGGTTCGTTCTCATGCATTTCTGCATGCATGTATACATTAGGCATTAATTCTACGATGGAGAGCCCATTATTTTGAGTGCTAGAGTTAGCTGCTGGGAAGCAAATGCAGCCCTGCCCTTGAGACATATCAGCTTAGTGAAGAGTAAAAAGAATTAAACATGTATAATACGTATTAGTGACCTACATAGAAAACATCAGCAGTACTTAGAGGAGTGGGCATTCTTCCTAGGGATGAAGATGGTTTTAAAAAAATCTTAAAATAGAATATCTGTATTGAATCTTAATAATAAAAGGATGTCTGTTTACTAGGTACATTGTGAAATTTTAAGACTCAGAGAGAGGGAAAAGAAATCTGAAATCATATCCGATATTGAAGTAATAGCAACTTCAGTAGATTCGCTATGTCAAGAGTGTAAGAGTAACAAATTATAGGTACTGGTGGTAGAAGTAGTAAGCCCAATTACTGAAAAAAATTAAGCCAAAAAAGACAATTTTTCCAAAATTAATTAATTTTCTCTGATATGTACTTCTTATTTTATAAGACAGTTATTTTGTATGACCTCCTGCTATGATGGTGAGATTAGATATTCATTTCAGTAAACACTTCAGTATGTTTTAATTAAAATGCCTTCTGAGAAAATGGAATGTCACGTTTTAAAATAGAATTGTAGGTTGCTATAGTAACTAGTAAAACTGTCACTATTTATTCTAAATAACATTAAAGCATCTTTAAAGAGGATAAATCATTTTTTAAAAATATCCTATTAGTTACTGATATTAAATTGAATTGTATTAACAATTAGTTGAATGTTTCTCATGTGAGAAACTGTAGAAACTATATAGAAAATGAGGAAAATAGAGCTATCTTTAAAAAGCTTATGAACTAATTGGAAACAAATATCTAATATACCTTCTACAAAAGAGAAGACTGTTTTTTCTTCACGGATCAGATCATCTGTTAATTTCAAATCATCCAAAAAAATAATTTTTTTTTGTTCCCATAAAAGTATGCAAGCCACTGAAGCATAAGGGTAGCTAAGTGAGGGAAAGAGTGAGTGACATACGGAGTAATTCATCCTGGAAGTATGGGCCTCTTGCAGTCAAATCTCTGCAGGAATACTTGTCTCTCCATTGCAGACTTTATGACATTGGAAACAAAAGGCCAATTGAAAACAGTTTAATATTTTGAAAAAATGTTTTTGCACAATATAATGAATGCATTATAGAATCTCAGAGATTTCCCGACATCTTTTGAAACTTATAATATTGTATTAGTTTCAGGTGTATAACATAGTGATTAAACATTTACATAACGTAGAATGTGATCGCCCTGATAATTCTTGTAGTTCTTAATCCCTCCAACTTTTTCACTCCTCTTTCCAACACTCCTATCTGGGAACCATCAGTTTGTTCTCTGCATGAGTTTGTTTTTGTTTTGTTTGTTTATTTGTTCTTTAGATTCCACATATAAGTGAAATCATATGGCATTTGTCTTTCTCTGACTTATTTCACTAGCATAATACCCTCTAATCCAGCCGTGGGCAAAGTATGGCCCGCGGGCCGGATCCGGCCCGTTTGAAATGAATAAAACTAAAAAAAAAAAAAAAGACCGTACCCTTTTATGTAATGATGTTTACTTTGAATTTATATTAGTTCACACAAACACTCCATCCATGCTTTTGTTCCGGCCCTCCGGTCCAGTTTAAGAACCCATTGTGGCCCTCGAGTCAAAAAGTTTGCCCACCCCTGCTAATCCATCTATGTTGTCACAAATGGCAAGATTTCATTCACTTTATGGCTGAATAATATTTGATTGTATATAAATACCACCTCCTCTTTATTCATTTATCTAACCATGGACATTTGAATTACTTCCATATCTTGGCTATTGTAAATAATGCTGCAATGAGCATAGGGGTGCATATGTGTTTGACTTTGTGTTTTAGATTTCTTCATATAAATAACCAAAAGTGGAATTTCTAGGCCATATTGTAGTTCTTTTTAATTTTTGTGTGGAACCTTTATACTACTTTTCTTGGTGGCTGCATCAGTTTACAATCTCGCCAACTGTGCACGAGGTTTCCCTTTTCCCCACATCCTCCAAACACTTGTTGTTTGTTGATTTATTGATGATAGTTATTCTGGCAGGTGTGATGTGATATCCCATTGTGGTTTTAATTTGTATTTCCCTGATGATTAGTGATGCTGAGAATCTTTTCATATGTCTATTGGCTATTTGCATGTCCTCTTTGAAGAAATGTCTATGTGCTCTGCACATTTTTAATTCAGATTATTGGGTGTTTTGTTTTTTTTCCGTGTGTTGTTGTATGTGTTTCTTATATATTTTAGATATTCTCCCTACCAGATTTATTATTGGTGAATATATTCTTCCTTTTAGTAGGTCCTTTCTTTTGTTTTGTTGACAATTTCATTCCCTATGCAAAAGCGTTTTAGTTTAATATAGTCCCATTTGTTTATTTTAATGGTGTTGTTGTTTTCTTTGCCCTAGGAGACATATCCAAAAAGTATTACTAAGAGTGACCGCAAAGAGCTTCTGCCTATGTTTTCTTTTAGCAGTTTTATGGTTTGGGGTCTTAATTTAAGTCTTTAATCCATTTTGAGTTTATTCTAATATCCTATATAATAAAAGACTAATATGCTAAGTGTCCGAACGTTCGTTTGACCATTCGACCAGTCGCTATGACGCACACTGACCACCAGGGGGCAGATGCTCTGACTGATAGATTAGCTTGCTGCTGGGGTACGGCCAATCGGGACTGGGTGAGATGGGCTGGACACGCCCTGAAGCCCTCCCGCAGTCCCTCCCTGGCCCTGATCGTGGACCTGTTGGGTCCCTCGGCCTGGCCTGCTCTCTCTCACAATCCAGGACCCCTCAGGGAATGTTGGAGAGCTGGTTTCAGCCCAATCCCCACAAGCCAGGCCGAGGGACCCCACCAGTGCATGAAGCCATGCAATTATGGTATAAGAAAGTAATCCAGTTTCATTCTTTTGCATGAACTATTCAGTTTTCCCAACACCTTTTATTGAATAAACTGTCTATACCCTACTGTATGTTCTTGCCTCCTTTGTCATGGATTAATTGACCCTATAGGCATGGGTTTCTTTCTAGGTTCTCTATCCTTGTTCCATATTTCTATGTGTCTGTTGATCTATGTGTCTGTTTTCATGCCCATAGAATGCCATTTTGATTACTATATTTGTGTAGTATATTTTAATACCAGGTTACATGATACCTCCAACTTTGTTCTTTTTCAAGATTACTTTGGCTATTTGAGGTCTTTTATACAGTGGGGCCTTGACTTACGAGTGTCCCGACTAACGAGTTTTTTGAGATACCAGCTGTCTCTCGGCCGATTTTTTGCATTGGGTTGACAGAGTAATTTGAGTTAACGAGCTCCTTAACGAGCTCGGTCTCGGAACGAATTAAACTCGTAAGTCAAGGCCCCACTGTAGTTCCATATAATTTTAAGGTTATTTGTTCTAGTTCTATGAAAAATGTCACTAAAATTTCAATAACCATTAAAAAGGATAAAAGTATACATTCATGCTTTTCCAAGGAATACTATAATATACTAATAATCAGCTTTGCTTTAATACAATATTTAATAATATTTTTGTGGTAGAGGAAGGAACATATTACTATGATTTTCTTAATTGAGACCTTAGTCATTAAAATATTTGCACATTTGAGTGCATATATATTTAAGGCATAGTATTGTCAACTTGTGCCATAAATACACTGAAGAGCATAAAAACTAATATTTAATGCTTAAAATAGCAAAGGTAATTTTACCACACTATAGAGATATTTTCTAAATTCCATGTAATTTGTAATTAAATTTTGAACCCAAGTAACAGGAATAATTATATGTTTCTTCTCTAGATTTCTATAATAACCACTTTCATTTATTCATTTATATTACTTTAACATGTCAGAGGGAGTGCTTATAAAGTCCAGAATGTTTTAATCACTGTTTTATAAAGTATTTGAGAAAAAAAAACTTGATAAGAAATCAGAAAAAAAAAATTTAGGAAGGGTTTATGATACATTAACTGCATGTGATTCCTATCAACACATATTAAATCACAGTTGTTTGCCATTGTTTCTATATATAGTGATTTACATTTTCAAAATTTTTATGTCTCATAATGAGTTTCTGAATTATGTTATCAAATTTGTATGTTTCTCTTTCCAAGACATATTGTAAGTTCCTAAATAATGGAACTCCTTTTCATCTAACTTTGAATGGACATCAATCGGTACCTGGTATTTGATTAACTAAAATTGAATTTCATGAAAGACTCCTTCTGTCTGCTTTTGGGAGATTTAGATTCATATACTAGCTCTATTATTAATATTCTGTGAGACACTAAGATAGTTGCAAGCACTCTAAATCTCTGACTTCTCAGCTGTCACATACAGATCATAACATGTTCTGCCCTGCTGACCTCAAAGTTCTATTTAGTACAATAACATGAATAAAAATGTGTTGTTTACTCTAAATCCATTGCTTCCTTTCTAATCACACATTGTCCACCTAAGCCAGGAGCTCTCCTTTAACAACTCATATAAACTATAAGGGACAGATTTTATCAGACCAACCTTCAGTGGCAAATAGTCCTGTTCTCAGTTCTTTTTTTCAACAAAAACACAATAAATTTATGTCCACAAATATTAGCTGATATTCTTTTCTATAGCACAAATTTATAAAAGGTCACCAAGGACAAAAATGTGTCTATGTCCATTAATTTTTTAGCATAATTCATAGATCTGGACAATTTTGTCAATTCTATTATTAATCTTTAATATGTCTTGTACTTTATCAATTCTGATTGCTTGCATTTCAATTGGAGATGTATGCCTTTCCCTAAGTTGTATTTGTGTCTTGACTAGGCAGTTTTATAAAAAAAAATACATATAAGAAACATCATAAACCAATTATAGATAGTGTTTTTATGATATTGTTTTAGCCATAATTTTTTTGAATTATTTTTACTATAATATCTAACATGTGTTTGACAGTTTTATTAAACTCTCCATAATCACCCAGTGTGAGTGTACTATCTGTTTCCTGATGGGCATGGCTGAAACAGAGTGTTAAGTATTATTGTAAAAAGGAAAGGTAGCTACTGAATGTGAAGGACTTGCATTTCACCAAAAAAGTATAACTTTATCTTATATTCCGGGGGGGGGGGGGGCACTGAAGATTTTTAAATAGAAAAGTAGCATTTTCAAATTTCAATGCTTATCCTAGTAGTAATAACCCAAGATCATGGCAATTCAATACATGAAGAGATTCTGAAATTTGAGAATTAAGCACATTCAGAGCCAGTGATTTAATAAATAAAACATGAGCAATTAGCTTGTCTACATCAGTTTATTGACTGAGATATTTAATCTAGATGAGGCAAGATCCGAAAAAGAGGATTTATGAGTAGTAGTCTTCCTGAAAAACACCTTCGACTCCTCAAACATTCATGAACCTCCATTCTTAGACCACTTCATCATACAGACCATTAATATTATCCTTTCCTTGTCTTGCTATCTCAAAAGTACTAACAGACATTCCTTTGACATTTAATCTTGACTGGACTTGTATCTTACTCTCACTTATGAGAAGACTCAGAAAATATTCTACCCTATATTCCTTGTTATGCAATTTTTTTTTCCTTTAGTCAAAGTCAGAAACTGCTACAACTTACTCCTGGAAATGTTTTTGTTATCTACTTGTTTCAAAGTTCTTCTACTAGATATCTGTATGGTTAAGTCACCACCTTCTATAATACTTGTTCAAATGACTTTTTCTTTTTTAACATTAAATTTATTGGTGTGACATTAGTTAATAAAACTATATAATTTTCAATATACATGATCGGTATATTGCATTGTGTGCGCACCACCCAAAGTCAAATTATCTTCAGTCTCCATATATTTATCCCCCTTTACCCTTTACTCCCCCTCCCCACCCCCTTTCCTCTGGTAACCATCATACTGTTGTCTGTGTCTATG
This sequence comes from Myotis lucifugus, assembly GCF_000147115.1. Classification (NCBI taxonomy): domain Eukaryota; kingdom Metazoa; phylum Chordata; class Mammalia; order Chiroptera; family Vespertilionidae; genus Myotis; species Myotis lucifugus. Next base: position 5,539,132 of record NW_005871057.1, on the reverse strand, counting down.
AGTTTCACTTTTATATCCCACATATGAGTGAAATCACATGGTTCTTAGCTTCTTCTGACCTTATTTTGCTTAGCATGATATTCTTAAGGTCCATCCATATTGTCACAAATGACAGTATTTCACCTTTTTTATGGCTGAGTAGTATTCCTTTGTATATATGTACCACATCGTCTTTATCCAAGCATCTGTTGAAGGACATTTTGGTAGTTTCCATCTTGGCCATCATGAATAACGCTGCAATAAATATAGGGGTGCATATATCTTTCTAAATAAATGTTTTCAAAATTTTTAGTTATATACCTAGAAGAGGGTTTGCTGGGTCATATGGTAACTTTATTCTTAAGTTTTCTATAAGTGGCTATACCAGCTTTACATTCCCAACATCAGTAAATGAGGGTTCTTTTTGTTCACAACCTCTCCAACACTTGTTATTACTTGTCTTATTGATAATATCTATTCAAACAGGTGTGTGATGGTATCTTGTTGTAGTATTGATTGGCATTTCTCTAATTGAGCATCTTTTCATATATATATCCTATCTAATAATAGACAAACATGGTAATTAACCATACCTTCCACACACTTCCCATTGGCTAATCAGGGTGATATGCAAATTAACTGCCAACCAAGATGGCAGCAAGCAGCCAGGCAGCTGAAGCGAACAGGAGGCTTGCTTGCTCCAAGGTTCCCCGCCTGCTGCTGCCAGCCTCTGAGCTGCACTCTAAGAAACAATGTTGCAATTATAGAAGCTAAACAAACCCAGATACCTGCTTTCAGCAGCCGAGGTCTCAGAGCTGGAGCTGAGCCTCAGAGCTAAAGCCAGCTCTCGGCTCCAGTGACAGCCATAGAAGGTAAATAAATCCCAGAATAAAAAAAAAAGAAAAGAAAAAAAGGAGAGGTTGGGAGCTTCAGTCGCCTGCCAGCCTGAAAACGGCCCTCAGCCCCTCACCCAGACTGGCCAGGCACCCCAGTGGGGACCCCCACCCTGAAGGGGGTGTGACCAGCTGCAAACAGCCATCATCCCCTCATCCAAGCTGGCCAGGCACCCAAGCGGGACCCCACCCTGATCTGGGACACCCTTCAGGGCAAACCAGCCGGCCCCCACCTGTGCACCAGGCCTCTATCCTATATAGTAAAAGGGTAATATGCAAACTGACCCTAACAGCAGAAAGACTGTGAATGACTGGTCACTATGACACACACGGACCACCAGGGGGCAGATGCTCAATGCAGGAGCTGCCCTCTGGTGGTCAGGGCACTCTCACATGGGAGGAGCTCTGCTCAGCCACAAGCCAGGCTGATGGCTGTCAGTACAGCAGTGGTGGTGGGAGCCTCTCCTGCCTCCTCAGCAGCGCTAAGGATGTCCGACTGCAGTTTAGGCCTGCTCCCCGCTGGCAAGTGGACATCCCCCGAGGGCTGCCGGGCTTCCAGAGGGATGTCTGATTGCCATCTTAGGCCCAATCCCCCGGGGAGCGGGCCTAAGCCAGCAGGTGGTCACCCCTGAAGGGTCCCAGACTGCGAGAGGGCACAGGCCGGGCTGAGGGACCCCCCCTCTTCCCCCCCCAGTGCACGAATTTTTGTGCACCAGGCCTCTAGTATGTATGTGTATATATATATATATATATACCATTTGTATGTCTTCTTGTGATAAATGTCTGTTCTAGTCTTCTGCCATTTTTAAATTGGACTGTTTGTTTGCTGTTGAGATGTATGACTTCTTTATATATATTTTGAATATTAACCTCTTGCTGGAGCTGTTGTTTGCAAATACCTTCTCCCATTCAATTGTTTGCCTTTTTGTTTTTTTGATGATTTCTTTTGCTGTGCAGAAACTTTGTAGTTTTATTCATTTATTTATTTCCATTCATTCATTCATTCATTCATTCATTTTTGCCTTTGCTTCCCTTGTCTTTGGTGTCAAATTCATAAAATCTTCTCTAAGACCAAGGTCCATAAGTTAAGTACCTATGTTTTCTTCTATGTAATTTATTGTTTCAGATCTTATACTTAGGCCTTGGATCTATTTTGAATTAATTTTTGTACATGGGGAGAAAACTAGTTTCATTCTTTTCCATGTGGCTTTTTTATTTTCCCAGCACCATTTATTGAAGAGGCTTTCTTTTCTCTATTCTATGTTTTTTATTCCTTTGTCAAAAATTATTTGCCCATATACATGTGGTTTTACTATATCTGGGCTTTCAATATTGCTCCTTTGGTCTGTATGTCTGTTTCTCTGCTAATACCAAGCTGTTTGGATTGTTGATACTGTATAGCAGTGATGGCGAACCTATGACACGTGTGTCAGAGGTGACACGCGAACTCATTTTTTTGGTTGATTTTTCTTTGTTAAATGGCATTTAAATATATAAAATAAATATCAAAAATATAAGTCTTTGTTTTACTATGGTTGCAAAATATCAAAAAATTTCTATATGTGACATGGCACGAGAGTTAAGTTAGGGTTTTTCAAAATGCTGACACGCCGAGCTCAAAAGGTTTGCCATCACTGCTATATAGTATACTAGTAATTTGAAGTTAGGTAGTGTGATACCTCCAGCTTCCTTCTTTCCTTCTTCAGGATTGCTTTGGCTATTCGGGATATTTTGTGATTCTACAAATCTGATGAATTTTTTTTGTTGTATTTCTTTAAAAAGTGTCTTTGGGATTTTTATGGGGATTGCATTAAATCTGTATATTGCTTTGGGTAATATGGGCATTTTAACTATGTTGATCCTTCCAATCCATGGACACAGAATATCTTTCCATTTTATTGTGTCTTTTTCAACCTCTTTTAAGAATGCTTTGTGATTTTCAGTATATGGGCCCTTCACGTCCTTTGTTAAGCTTCTCCTATGAGTTTTCAATAGCAACTTTACACATAATTTAAGTTGTTCAATCTTAATCAAGTTGAATGAGAAGAAGCAAAGAGCTCCAGTTAAAATTATATGCTTGTGGTATGTAGGGCCAAAGAATCTATAAAAAGTTAGATTTGTTTTAGAAATAGCATAGTGATTGTGCAGTGGTTGGATAGCCAGGGGAGACAGGAAGACCATTGAGGATGCTATTTCGATAGCATAAACAAGAGAAGTTAATTGAGGATAGAGCGTAGGGAAGAAATTTAAAAGTTAGTCACTAAGGAGAACTTGCTGACTAAATGTAGAAGATATTAATAGAAGTTGAGGATGTTTCTAACTTGAGTGAGGGTTGGCAAATGACATGACTATTTCTATCATTCCATTCAGGATCTCAAATATTGTTGGTGGGATTATAAACTGGTATTTCTTTCTTCCCATTCTCTCATATCATTTCAATTAGGCCTTCACTTTCACCACTCCAGTAAATAAGCACTTTTCAAGGTCACCTATGACTTGTATGTTGCTAAACCCTAATGGTCAATTCTGTTCTTATGTTAGTGACCTTTCAACAGCATTTGACTAAAGTGGTCATCATGTATTCTTTTATATACTGTTGTCATTGGTTTTCTTTATTTTTTTCTTTCTTTTCAAGTCACTCTTTCTTTATTTTTGCTAGTTATTCCTCTTTTCATTGACCTTTTATTTATTTTTTATTTTTTTAAATATATTTTATTGATTTTTTACAGAGAGGAAGGGAGAGGGATAGAGAGTTAGAAACATTGATCAGCTGCCTCCTGCACCCTCGCTACTGGGGATGTGCCCACAACCAAGGTACATGCCCTTGACCGGAATCGAACCTGGGACCCTTGAGTCCGCAGGCTGATGCTCTATCCACTGAGCCAAACCGGTTAGGGCTCATTGACCTTTTAATGCTTGAATGTCACAAGACTCAGCCCTAGGTTCCATTTTATCTTTATCAATAATCACTTCCTTATGTCTTATCTAAGATACTTCAACTTTTCCCAAATTTACATCTTCAGATAAAAGATCTCTCTCAAATTCCAGATATGAGTATAATACTGTACACTTGATATCTTTATTTAATTTCCATATAGATATTTTAAACTTGGATAAAAACATCAAAAACAATGCTATTTATGTTATTACAGCAAACTGTTTTCTTTCTAGATTTGTTATTTCAGGTAATGGAAATTTAGACTTCTGGATGATTAGACCCAAAATTTTGGAATTATATTTGGCTTCTATTTATCTTTACACATCACATACATTCTCATGGAAATATTTTTGTGTTGTTCAAATGTTCCTAAAGTCCAATCATTTCTTATAAAAGTCAATGCTACAATTGATCCAAAACACCATTAACTCTTAGCTGAAATATTACAATAGCCTCCTTGTGTATCTTCTTTTCCTTTATCCTTGCCACTGTACAGTATCTTATCAACACAGCATGGGGAGTGCTCCCTTGAAAACATTAGTTAGACCATGTCTTTCATATGCTCTAAAATCCATTTCATTAAAAATAAAACCCAAAGTCCTTATGATGACCAACAATTTCCTTCATAATCTGTGTCACCACAGACTCTATTATCTTTCTGATTTTATGTCCTATTTACTCACTTCTTTAGCTGCAAGGGCATTCTTGCACAATGTATTTTGAACCCATGTTCCCTCTACTTGAATATTCTTCCACTAAATATCTGTATAGTCAACTCCCTCATCTCCTTCAATTCTTGCTCAAATGTTTTGTCAATGGAATTAAATTGCAGGGCATCCCTGCTCAACAGTTCTCCCAATTCTCCTAAGCATATTATATTTTTTTATTTTTCTCATTGTGCTTATCACCATCTAACATACTATGTAATTAGTTAGTATATGTATTGTCTGTATTCTCTATTTAAATATAAGCTCCAGGAAGGCAGCATTATTTTGTTTTCATTTATTTTGTTTTGTATTCTATGGATACAAAATGATGATTAGCACAATATATATTTTTCAATAAATACTTGCTGAATGAATAAGCTATTTCTCAATTTGACAATGTATCGTGGCATTAGACATTAGCGTACTCTCCAGTAAGTTCACTTCAAGGTACATATACCCAAAAGAAACTTTAGCACACTGTATGAGGAGATATATATAATCCAAAATATAGAAAGAACCCCTACAACTTAATAGCACAAATCCAAATAATTAATTCTAAAAATGGACAAAGGACTTGAATAGACATTTTTCCAAGGAAGATATCCAAATGGCCAATTGGTATAGGAAAAGTTGCTCAGCATCATTAATTATAATGGACATGCAAAACAAAACCGCCATGAGATATTACCTCACACCTATTAGAATGGCTATTATAAAAAATGAAAGGTAACGAGTGCTGTCGAGCTTGTGGAGGAATTGGAAACTATGTGCTGTTGTTGGGTCTGTAAAATTGTGCGGGTGCTGTGGAAAACAGTATGTATGCTCCTCAAATAATTAAATACAGAACTGCCATATAATCTCATAATATTACTTATGGGTATAATATTTAAAAGAATTGCAATCAAGATCTTGAAGATATATATGCACTCCTGTGTTTATAGCAGATTTATTCACAATATCCAAGATATAGAAACAACACAAATGTTCCTCGATATATGGATAAGTTAAAAAAACAACAACATGGTATATACATACAATAAAATATTATTCAGCCTTAAATAAGAATGAAATATTGCCATTTACAACAATGTGGATAAATATGTTAGAGGGCATTATGCTAAGTAAAATAAGCCAGTCACAGAAAGACAAATACAGCATAATTCTATCTACTTAGATGAGGTACCTAAAATAGTTAAGTAATATGAATAGTACTGCTAATAGTCAAGTACAAGAAAACATGCTATAAATCTTAATAACAATGTTGAGTGAAAATGCAGATAGTAATATAAATGAAATATTCAGGTTGAAGATGTGATGAGGAAAAATCCATAGTAAATATAAATAGGGTTAGTGTTTTAATTGTTAGTGGGTAGTGGTTTTATGAATTTTTTTGTTTTTATAAAGAAGAAAAACATGACAGAAAAAAGAGCTTGTATGAATCAATGCTAACAGTGTACCATGAACTATATGCTATTTTATCATTCATCTAATTCTCTATATATAACTTCCAAAAAAGGAAGAAGAAGAATATTTGGAATTTGGGAAGAAACTTTCGATTCTCCTTGGTTGTGCATCAACTTCCTTTCTTTTTTCATTTAAAGGCCTAGGAATATTCAGAGCAATCATCTTCCATTCCCCTGAGCTGGGTGTCTTGGGTCTTACAGAAGAGTGCTCAGTAAGCAACATGAGTCAAGTTATGTTCTGGTATGAAATTAAGAAATCTTCAAGTGTGATGCAGGATATCAAAAGGTCAAAACACCACCTCTTTTCATGTAGTTTCAAAAAGTGGAAATTTATTCTTTGCATGTAGATATCACAGTGGGAGATTCTGGTGCAGCAATTAACACTCAAAAGTAGTCAAATGCTCAAGTAGTTTAATAACAGGAGATTCTCTGTTTTTTGAAGTAATTTAGAAAAGAGAGAAATATAAATAATCAACTACATACATGAATTAAAATGAAAATAGCCAGCAACATGGTGGAATGATACTTAAAATCAATTTCTTTGAAATATTGTCAAATTTCATTTAGCTCCCCAAATAGAAATGCTCATTTTCTTGCTTTTAAAATATTTATGTGCCTTTAAAAATTCAGCAGTATCTTGGTTTCTGAATTTTATTTTACCTTACACACATAATAAAGTAAATATGATGGTAAAGATAGTATACACATTAGCTATGACACTTTCTGAAAATAAGGAGTTTTAAAAATAATATTATTATGAATATTAGCACTAGAATACCAATAAAAAGTAAAATCTAGATCAAATAATTGACATTGTCTATTAAAGAGTCTAGAGTTTAAATTTTTATTATTCATCATATTTTTTCTTACTGGAAGAGTCTTATGAAATATACATCATAATATTCATCCAGGAGAATAGTAAAAATTTTGCTTTCCAAACATACTTAGCAGTACATGAATAATGTTATGTTAAAAATTATATAATATCAATTATAATTATTTTATAATCAAGAGGTAGATGATACATGTTAAACCAAGTTTTTGACTAGAAAATATTTACTCTTTCCATAATGGGAAAGTTTACCACTTTCCTGGTTCCTTACCCTGTAAACAGAGTAGATAAAGTATGAATGAAACAATTATCTTTGGTGATAACAATATAAATACCATCACTAAAGTCTTAGTAAAATTTCTAATAATGATGTAACCAGCTGATAGTTTTCTTCTACTAAACATAATTCCACTTTGGATCAATAAGAAAACTGTAGCTTACTCCAAAACAGAGTAGAAAAACAAATCATAGTGGGTTAACTGATTTGCATGCTCTGAGATGTTACCAGCTGCTGTTCTTAATAATAAATGAAGTCATCGCTTTCAGCAATCTGGAAAATAAACTGAAGTAATTATGTTTTCAATTTTGATTTAACTGGAAAACAGTTCATAGGAAGGGAGCAAATATTCTCCCAACTAAAAAAAAAAAAAAAAAAAAGAAAAGAAAAGGCTGTAGTTCACTAACAAGCAGGTCAAGTGTGTATTTTTTGCAGTGGCCTAATTTATTGGTATGCATACCCCCTAAAGTGAAGAAGGCCTCAGAGGGCCTTAATGCAGAGGCCCAAGAATTAAAATCACAAACTGTATATCACAGTCAAGCTATCAAAGGCACTGTTTTGAGATTACTACTTATTTCTGACCTCATTTTTTATTAATAACAAGCATTTGTTAATAACAAGCATGTAAAGAAACTGAAAAGTATTAACTTGCCCAAAGTCACACAGTAAGCAAAAGATCTTGGATTTCTACAGTATTTCTGATTCAAAGCCTGAGATTCCTTCTCCCCCTAGCCCCCATATGATAGTAACTTCCTATGGGCTCATTATTAAATCCACTATTTCCATTGAGGAATTAATATATAGATTGCATCTTTGGTTTAAGAAACATTTTCAAGAGAAACAAAGAAACTAAAAAATATTTTTATTGATTTCAGAGAGGAAGGGAGAGAGACAGAGATAGAAATATCAATGATGAGAGAGAATCATTGATCGGCTACCTTCTGCCTGCCCCTCACTGGGGATCAAGCCTGCAACCTCAGCATGTGCCCTAACTAGGAATCCAACCATGACCTCCTGGTTCATAGGTCAATACTCAACTACTGAGCCATGCCAGCCAGGCAAATAAACTCTTTATAGCTACATATAGCACAGGAGTCACAATCAATCTAGTACCATAAATATTTAAGATCCCAATATTCCCGAAGACAGTACTAAAAGCACATTGCAAATAAGTTAAAATATTTATTTTATTAGACCTTAGAAGTTAGTAGTTGGATCCCAGAATTTAGCAACTCAGAGCTACAATGCACAATTGTGGTGTGCACACCCAACTCTACTGGGCACTATTCATGTTGCTGACTGTGTGACTGAGATACACTATTAAATGATATATATCCAACTTCTGTGTGTTTCCAATACTTTGTAGAGCTTTGATTTCAAAGAGCTAACACTGGAACACATTTCTTTTGTATGTATTTTGCTAAGCAGTAAATTACCAGGAATTAGTATTTTTTCTTCTTTAATGAGGAGACAGAAATACAAATTAAGCATTATGTAATTCTATGTAATCAGAGCCTTAAATATCTATGTTCAAAATAGACCAAAAGCAATATGCCTGTTGTAAGGCATTAGATATTTCTAGGAAAGTAGTAGGAGTTCTGGAGTCAATCTGCTGGAATTTGGCATTTGGCTTTCCTTACTAGAAGTTATTTAATACTTTATATCTCAGTTTCTTGTTTATAAACTGAGGGTAACAATAGCACCTATCTTGTAATTAGTTTTGAGAATATAATGAGCTAGTGTACAGCAACCCCATGGCCCAGTGCTTGTGACATAGAATAGTTCAATTAATGTTCAATAAGTATAAAACAAAATTGCAAATGAGGTAGAAATAATTGGTTTATAAATAATCTTGCAAATTAATGAGAAAAAATAAAACAAGTTATGACTATAAAAGGAACATGCAAGGAGGAAATATAATTAATAGCTACATGTATATTTTAAATAATTAATAGCTACATGTATATTTTAAAGAAGTAAACTTCAGTCATAATCAAACTAATGCAAGTTAGGCAAAATAAAAGTGATGAAAATTTTCCTATGCACTCAGTAAAGAAAGTAGAATAAATATTTATAATGGTACTACAATTATACAATTATATTGAAAATATGTTTTGCAATATGTATCAAGAAGTGTCCTTATTTTAATAATCTTTGATATAGTAATATTAGTCCTGTGGACCTTATCTAATAAAATAACCTTGATATAAAAAACAAAAAATAATTTAATAAGGACATTCTTACATAAATAATAATTTATTTACATAAAAATATTGCATAATTTTAAACTCTATAGTTTATACAAAAAAGGAAAATCCTTGTTTTTTAAGTAAAAAGAGGGCAAAAATTATAAATATGTTTTTTAAAAAGATGAAATAAATCCTAGATGAAAGTATAACATCATATCACAGTAATTGTATTATATTCATAGCATTTTTAGTGACTTTTTTTTCTTTCCATATTCTGTAATATGGTTACAATACTTTATAATTCTAAATATGTTTAAAAAATATATATCATACAATATAAATAATATTAAATAAATTCACAATTATGTACATTGTCTACATGGGAAAGTTATAAATAAGCTTTTACTCTTTGGAAACTTTGTAAAAAAAAAAATGATAGCTCTCTCCCTTTAGTGTTTATCACAAACCAGGCATTATGCTTCACACGGGGATACAAATTTTAAACATTTAAAAGATTAAATGTCCCTTCAATAAGTTTTGGGGCAAGAGAGAAAAGCAAGCTCAGTTTAGGAGTTGGGATAACACATTCTGGGTGATTTGATATCTTAGTTAAATTTTGAAAGATGTGAAAAGTTTGCTAAACCAAAAATGCGGAGGCAGAGGATACAGTATAAAAGGTATTAAAGAAAGAAATATCAAAGTGAATTTAAATAGAGAAGAGGCAGTTCATTATTAATATAATGTAAATTGACAGATAGGAGTAGCAAGAGATGATGTCCGAGAGACAGCCAGTTCATGCGAAAGCAGATATGCAATCTTTAGAAAATAAGCTCAATAAATAGTTTCCTCTGTTGCTTTAAGTTATGGGCCTCTAATTATCTGATGCAGGTAATTAACTCCCTTCTCCTCAAATTGTGCATATATATATTCAATTATTTTGCACACAATTTTCATGATTTCACTGAGCCCCTGAAATCTATTAATTGACTCTGGAATCTCGTGACAGGTGAATAACAACAAAAAAACCCAAAACAACAAAATTGATCTCGTTAATTAAGCCAAAATGATGACAGTAAAAAGGGAGCTGTGATTTTTTTTAAATCCGATGTCTATCAGTAACTCTTGCTCATTCAAAATTAAAACAAATTCCAAACAAATCAACCTTTCCCCATTTCAACCTTTCCCCATCCTGGACCAAAGCCACTATTTGGCTACCTAGCAGACTTCTTAGTTGGTCCCAGTGTTTCCATTCTGCTTTCGGATAAGCTGTTCTCTGCTCTAAAGCCAGAGTGATATGTCTAAAAGGTATACCAATTCATACTCACTGACTGACTCTAAAGGCATTGTATTGCGCTTAGCTTAAACCCAAAACCAGAACGAGTACCAGAGCCCACAAGACTGGTGCTCGGGCCCTGCCTGACTTCCCCACCCTCACCTGATACCTGCTTTTCTGAGTGCCTGCGCTCCAAGCCACTGGTTTCTTCTCTCCACCTACCAAGCTTGTTCCCATCTGAGGCCTTTGAATCTGCTCTGTCCTCTGCATCATATCCTTCCCCAACAGCCTCATGGTTGATTTCTTCCTATAATTAAAATCTCAGCCCAAATATTACTGCTGAGAGTAATATTATTGAGCAAGAAATTCCTTAACAACTCAATCAATAGTACCCTGGTACCCTACAGTCACTATCTCAATAATATATTTTTATAACAATTATTGTTTGCTACATTGTGATTATTTATGATTATTTATATTAGGTTTCTTTCTCTCTTTCCCTCCACAAACCTCTAAGTAGAGTTTGACTGTTTTTTTCTCAACATCTCTACCTGCCAGGCACATAGTAGGTACTCAATAAATATCATTTAAATCACTAAATCTAAAATATAGCTTCCATGTGTGTCCTGAACAAATGTGTTAAAATGGACAATATCTTTCAGTAGTTGTTTCATGTTGACATTCCTGAGATGAACAATTAACCTTAGCAAATGGATTTAGGTTTATGTACAGTATTCTGATTTGTTTTACAACTATGCCTTCTAAATAACTGACTTAAGCAATTTAAAGTTTGAAATATTTGTATATCTAAAGGGAACATAAAATTCTCTGTATTTTTCCAGCCTAGCTCCTCTGCCAAGTTGTTTTCCTGCTTATTTGAAGTATAAAGCAAACATTACCTAAAATTGTTTTGGCATTGCTACTTAGAAACTATACAGTCAGTCCCAAGGATTTGGAACGAATGAAATAAAAATTTAGCATTGTACTGATTTTTTTTAAGTGTGAGAAAAAGGAAGATTAAATGTTGTGTAACTTCTATTTTCTTGAATCCATCATGAAATATAAATGAGATGACAAATGGTTTTGTTTGCCTGAGATAGTCCTAGTTTATGTTTGGTTTCTTATCCTAATTATTCATACTTTCACTCTCAAAGTATCCCAAAATGGACAGCAAGTTATATGCTAACTATAAGTAGGGGCTATATTAATTTTGGTAGCATTGTGAGAAAAATAATAATAGCATTTACTTTTATAAATTGCTGTCAGGATTAAATACTTTAGCATATGTAAGTACTTAAAAGGTGTCTGGCATATGATGCATGTGAACACTTGGAGTGCGGGAAACGAGTTAAGTCGGCTCGCGTGAATTGCGCGTACTCCGCGGGAGCCGTCTTTAACTCGGTTCATATAGATTTGCGGTGGAGTGCGGGAAACGTGTAAACTCGGGCCGATTGTAACTGTGTATTACCAAATATTTGTTTGTAATCCACCCTTTTGGTGGATGGAACAAAACCAAAAGACAGAGCCATCTTATATTTTGGCGGGAAATTCACCCGCACTCCAAGTGTGAAATAAATATTTGCTCTCATTATCTAGTTCCTTCGGAAAGGATAGACCAGCAAAAGCAATTCATTTTGGTAGAATGAAAGCATTTAGATTTTAGAGGGTCTAGTGTCCCATCATAGGTACCTTTTCCTGTTTGGTTATATTTGATTTTGTTGTTGTTGTTAATCCTCACCTGAGGATATTTTTTTCCACTGACTTTTTTTTAGAGTGGGAGGGAGGGAAAGAGAGAGGAGAGAGAGAGAGGGAGGGAAAGAGAGAGGAGAGAGAGAGAGAGAGAGAGAGAGAAAGAAACATTCATGTGAGAGACACATCAATAGGTTGCCTCCCACACATGCCCTGAGTGGGGTGGGGATTGAACCTGCAACCCAGGTATATGCTCCTGACTGGGAATCGAACCTGAAACCCTTCAGTGCATGGGCCAACACTCTAACCATTGAGCACACCAGCCAGAGCTGTATTTGATTTTTATATGATATTTTCAAGTTCCCTGATTTTTCTATGTAAATGAAACCAAATAACCACGCAGACCACCACAGTCCTTTAAAATAATTGCCTCCCTTTGTAGGCATTTTTCTAGCATTTGATTTCACTAGAAACCGGTTATGCTGAACAAAAGACTGAAAAAAAAATAACATACTGACATTATTAGGTTATAAATAGTATAGGAATACAAATTTCTTTTCGTGTGGGGAGAGAATTAGATTTTGGAGAGTGTGAGAACTGGAAGACAGAAAATCTGTTTGATTAAAGTTATTGTGCTTTAGCTAACATATTCTCTTAGTCCTCCAGTTTTAGAATAGAACTTAATTAGGTAAAACAGTTTTAGATGTAATAGACTCGCAACTGAAATGAAAGTATATGTATCATATATCCAACTAACACCAAAGACTTTATTATTCTTGTGTTAAGAAGCATTTTCTTGTATTTTATGATAAAAAAAAAAAGGATTTGAGAATTTCTTTGTGATCTTCAGGATATTAATTAATATTTCAGAACTACAACTCTTATTTTTCTTTAAACAAAATTTTGTCTTTAATTTTTGTATGGAGATCACATTCATATTAAAATTGAGGCAATTTCCTTAAATTTTACAGCAAACATCCCTAGTAACAGAAACACAGTTGGTCAGGCGCTCTTCACTCTTGAATATGTCTGTATGAAAGGTCACTATTTATTTCAGAATGCTAAATTACCAAGGTATTTATGACCTTTGCTTCTTTATAAATTAATTACAAAAAGATTTTGAAAAGCATTGCTGGTGTATACTTGTCTTTTTATATTCATTGGTCCTTAGCTTACATTGTTATCCAGTTCTAAATATATTCTCTTTAAAATAGATCTTTTTGGGAAATCTACAGATCCATCTTGAGTGACAATTGCTAGAGAACACAGTAAGCTCCTCTATCCCCAAATTTTGTCACAGGACAAAAAAATGTCAATGCTTATCTTTAGTCTGCATTTCCTCAGACTATGGTCTTCCATGAGCGTATTTGTGGGAAATGTTTATTTTTTAACATAACAAGTGTCAAAGTAGCAAAAGTTTTGCATTTAAATTGTGCAAAAATAGATCCTTAAATTGAATTCACGATCAGTTTTACTGGCTTGGATATATAATACTTCCTATAGAATAAAACAGGAAGTAGAGATCATTTGCCACTTAATTGGTTGTGCAATACTCTGAACAGTGGAAAGATATCAGATTTGTGGGTGACAGAAATTCTATATGAGTGTAAAGAGCGGGAGGATGATGGTTTGTCATAAAAGGGTGCTACTGTGGAAAACAAGAAACTGATGACAGATATTCTGAAAGTGACTAAGAAAATGACAGCCAAAGTAAAGAGAACTCCTAAGAAATAATATGTCAGATAATGGCTGTCAAACAGTAACTTCTACATGAGATTGAATTTAAACATATAGCAAAACTGATAATTGTTCATTATTGAATGAATTACTGAAGATTTGGTTAGAATCCATTGAAAAGGCAACCAAAAAAATGTAGTATTGCCACTTTACCAAATTAACCATTGAGTTATTTTAGATATTGACTCTTTTCAACATGAATGAAGGCTGGCAAAAAATTGCCATACCTATATCTAGCCATTTTGAGTGCATTATCTGGAACCAATATGCAGAGTTGCTACAGGCTGTTTTTAGGAATGATTCTCAATTTGCATTATTTATTCATTCATTTATCAAATAATTACAATCCTATATAATAAAAACATAATATGCAAATCAACCAAACAGCTGAACGACCAGTTGGGGGGGGGAGAGAGGGGAAGAGGGGGAGGAGTTGCGAGCAGGCTGTGCCAGGCTAGCCAAGGTGCATACCAGCGGGCAGAGGGAGGGGACAGCGATGGGGGAAGGGCATAGCAACCAGCTGTGGCGGAGGGGCTATGAGGGGGACGAGGCTGGCTGCTTGTTGGCCTGTGCCATCCCCTGATAGGACGCCTGGTGGCCTCCCTCAAAGGGAGGCCACCAGTGGCGTGATAGGGGGCGGGGTTGGCCCCTCACCACTGGCACAGTCCCCAGATCTGCCTTCAGGTCGCCTCCCACAGAGGGAGACCAGACTGTGGCTTAGGCCTGCTCAGGGGAGCGGGACTAATGGGGGAGTGGGCCTAAGCCATTAGTCAGACATCCCCTCAGGGCTCCTGGACTACAAGAGGGCGCAGGTCGGGCTGAGGGACCCTCCCCCCCCCCCGCCCCCCCAAGTAATAAATATAAAATAAGCAGGCATTCATTGTGCAAAACCTTGGAGATTCAGTATTGACAGAGAATACTTTGTCTCTTTCGATAATATGAAATACTTTATGGATCAAATGGCCTACTAATAATGTGGCCTTAAAAAGTTCAGTTTATTGTTTAAATCCTCTTAGATTACAGTTTATTGACATTTTTCAGCTATCTTATAGAAATAACTGACTGATAAGGCAACTGTGCAAATATCAAGGAATATTTCACAGTAAGAGCATTCCCGATAACATTTACTAAGCTTTTATTATGGGTGAGGCTATGTGTTAAATCATTCCTCACAGCAATCCTTGGTCAGTTGTATTAGTTAGAATAGGGTAAATTACTCTGGCTGGCGTGGCTCCAATGGTTGAGCATGGACACATGCACCAAGAGGTTGCTGGTTCAATTCCCAGTCAGGGCATATGCCCAGGTTGTGGGCTGGGTTCCATGTAGGGCTTATGCAGGAAGCAGCTAATTCATGTTTCTCTTTCTCCCTCTTCTTTCCTCTATCTCTCTAAAATAAATTAAAAAAATAAAAGAATAGAGTAAATTACTTTGAAATGGCTCAAACCTATTTATCAGTTAAATAATCAAAAGTGATTAGTCCTGGTAGGTGGGCCGCTGTTCTCCATGGAGTGATTCATCTGCAATGAGCTAGTTCAGTGAGAAAAAAGGCATGGAGGAAAATCTCTCTCTTCTTAATAATCTTGGTCCAGAGCAGGCAAACATCACTTCTGTTCAGATTCCATCATAAGTGCTAGTAATATGGCCATACCGGCTGCAGTGAGAGCTAAGAAATGAAGTAGATAGATGGGCAAACATTTCTTAGTGAAACCCAATGAAAAAGTGTAGAGAGTTAAACAGCTAACCTACCTGCCTAATATGTGTTAATGTGACCCACATTTTACTGATGAGGAAGCTGAATGATAGAATTACCCAGAATTTTCCAAGAGTATTTGATATTGGGCTTTTTTCTTTTTATGAAACACATTAAAACCCATAGAAAAGTTGTAAATCTATGAAATACATTTTGAAATATGTTGGAAAAATATGTCTATATCACCAAACACTGGAAAGATTTAACCATTTTAGTCACAGTAGAATATCTGATGGTACATTTTAGAATATATCTGGAAAAAACAATTGCTTAATCTTGAATGAATTTGAAAGGAACTGGATTTAAGTCATTGATACTTACTGATAGGTGACATGAACAAATATAAGTGTGATGTCATCATTTGGTTCTATTTTTAGCTCTTAAGTCTTGGATACTTCTATGACCACTAGCAAGGAAAGGTGACCTGAGATACAATTATTTGTATATTAAATATATATACATAAAATAAATAAATGCATGCACATATGTTTTATATATTTACATGTAAATACATCATTATTTGAAAATGGAATATCTCATAACAAAGAACATCAAGGTCTGATTAATTCTTTTAAGTATAGTTTGTTTTAAAATTGGTTTAAAGAATTTTCTTGTTTATCATTTATTTATTAAGAGGTTTGCAAAGTCATAATACTCTTACTATGCTAAATACATTTTAATTTCAGAAGCCCAGCAGGATTAGGCATAGTTAAAGGAAAAAGAGAAAGTTAGGCCAACATTCTATCTATTCCAAAGCATTTTATTTGGTTGGTATTGTTTGGAATGCATAAGGCTACAGGTATTTTATTCCAATTGATTTACTACACTTTAAATCAATCTGTTAAATCCTCATTTCTGAAAAACTACTCAGTCTATAGAACTTGAGTTTTGTTAAACATGGACCAGATGATGCAGGGTATGTTGAGGATTTTGAACTTGATCTTCAGATCAAAGGAAAAATATTGAATATTTTTAGATAAAACAACATAATATCTAAACATATATAGAAACATACATAGAAACTTATATAGAAACATCAATGAAGAGAGAGAATCATTGATCGGCTGCCTCCTGCATGCCCCCTACTGGATATCGAGCCTGCAACCAAGGCATGTCTCTTGACCTGGAATGGAACTGTGACTTCCTGGTTCATAGGTCAATGTTCAACCACTGAGGCACATTGGTCAGGCTACATTTATATTTTTAAATTAAATTTATTGGGGTGACATCTATACTAATAAAAAGGTAATATGCTAATTAGACCAGGAGACCTTCTAGACGTCCTTCTGGACAAAGCCATGGTGGTAGGGCCAAGGCAGAAGCAGTTAGGGTGATCAGGCCAGCAGGGGGGGATGTTGGGGCGAGCAGCTGCAGGGGGGGCCAGTTGGGGCAAGCAGCGCAGGGGGCAGTGTGAGCAGCAGCTGCGGGAACAGTTGGGGTGATCAGCTGCAGGGGG
>NW_005871057.1:5486290-5521849 GCF_000147115.1 Myotis lucifugus | reverse complement strand
TTTTTTTTTTTTTAAATAAAAGGGGGCCCGGGGTGGCAGGCAGCGTGGTTAGGGGCGATCAAGCAGGTAGGCAAGTGAGTGGTTAGGAGCCAGCAGTCCCAGATTGCAAGAGGGATGTCCGACTGCCGGTTTAGGCCTGATCCCACAGAGTTCCCAGATTGGAGAGGGTACAGGCAGGGCTGAGGGACACACACCCCTACATGAATTTCGTGCACCGAGCCACTAGTCTATATATAAAAGCCTAAGCAACTGTTCGACCATTCAACCTTTTGACCATTCAACCAGTAGCTATGACGCACACTGACCACCAAGGGGCAGACGCTCAATGCACAGGCATGGAAATATGGAACAGACTGATGAATCTCAGAGGGAAGAGGACAGGGGGAGGGTGGGAAGGGATTAAACAAAAATCTTATATGCATACTAGAGGCCTGGTGTACCGGTGGGATCCCTCGGCCTGGCCTGGCCTGTGAAGATCTAGCCAAAACCGGCAGTCTGACATCACCCAAGGGGTCCTAGATTGCGAGAGGGTGCTGGCCAGGCCAAGGGACCCTACCAGTGCACGTGCACAGGGCCTCTAGTTGGTAAATAAGATTACAAAGTATAAAGGGAATCATGCATATAGTGATGTCTTTGCATTTAAAATGATCTGTGGGAAATAGATTGGATTAAGGAAAAAACAGTGAGCTGAGAGTCAGTATCAAGATTCAGCCTACTATTTTTTTCTTATATTGATTGTAGATCTCCTTCCTTGTCTGATCTCCCTTTTCAAACAGAGAATCCTGAATCACTTCTCCACTTATGAAAACTACACTCATCAATTCCAAGATAAGGAAGAACATCATAGGAGAAACAAGAAGCAGGCTCTCAGTATGGGGAACAGGAGTTACTTACTGACAGGTAGGGGCATAGCCAAAGGGAGCAGGAACTAGAACAGGAGTGGTAGATAGTGAATATTTCAAAGCCTGGATTTCAAAAATCACTGTTCACATTAATTTAAATTAATTTATGTTTCTTGGCAAGATCTTTGGCTTAGTATAGATAAGTATGATAAATGTTAGAAATGAATACTATATTAATATCATATTTTAAATTTTTGACTGGAAGAGGAAACAGTTTGAAAAGTTAAAGAGACAAATATGATAAATAGTAAGAAAAATTATTTTAAAATGGTAATAATTAATCCTGAAAAATATTTTGGATGTGTGGAGTTTTATGTTGTCTCTCAAAGCTGAAGATAAATTATATTCTAGTTGATTAATTATTTTTTGCTCAACTTAACTATATTATTTTTGGTATTCAAATAGATTTTATCACTTTTGAAGAAACTTGCAAATTACAAATTTATTGCTAACTCTTCTATTCATCTAATATATATTATGGTCAAATAGGACTAATGTTTTCTTTAAAGTAATATTTTAAATTATACTTATGGTTTTAAATTATTTTCTTAAAATTGTTTTATTATGCAAAATCTTTACTTTGATTGTCTCAGAGGAAAAGAGATTAAACCATACAACTTATATGAAATAGAAGATATAGATTTTACATTTTTTAATAAATTTTATTCATTTAACTTGATAATTGACATTCACGGTACTAAAAGTTTTTTTTTACACAACTGTACTTAGAAAAGTAAGTATTAAATTAATCAGGTTAATAAATTATCCTTCATTTTTTCATTTCCACTTTGGTACATTAATTCTCTCTAATTTTGATCTCAAGTATTATGTGAAATATATGTAGTTAACTCATCTATATTATTTAATTAAGAGCCTTTTAGTACTACAAAATTAAGTAGTAACTAAATAAGCTAATATAAGAATTTTTCAAGAGATGTAAATAATATGGGAGTAAATAGGAGAATGGTAGGCATACTGAAAAGTATAGGTTACTAAAGAGACAAGCTTTGCATTAAATTCCTATTTGAAAACCACATCCAGGTTAACAATTATGTGTCTCATTATTTGAAGAAAAAAGAAAATAACATCTTAAAAATACTAGTATTATGGGATAAAATTATTGATTATTTTGAAGAAAGATACATTTTCATTTAAAATATTTCCATTTTCAAAAGTTATTCATCATTTCAGGATATTAATCTAAAAAGACTCATGATCTTGTCAGCAAAACCTCACAAAGCATGAAGAAAATAGAAGGGAGTCATTTTGTATTCACATAAAAAATTAACCAGGGTGTTTTTTAGATTTGCTTATGCTCAGTCTCAGGCATGAAGCATGTGAAAGGATGGGAATGCATGAGAGAGGATGGGGTATTTAGCTGGGCACCACTTCACCTGAACTTACTTATGTTTCCAAAGATAAAAGTAATGGTTGTCTCCTCTACATTTTCAAAGCATTTGATCATACCGATTCTTGTATGTGTATTCGTTTGGGTGTGTTTATTTTAAAATTAAAGCACACATTTATAAAGTTAATTGCACTAATTTTAAGTGTATGACTGGATAAATTTTGACATGAGTTTTATATATTAATAGACTTATCTAACCACTACAGAGATCAATATATTTAACTCCATGTGATTCCATTTTTATTGTGCTCCATCCAAGAGTACCTTCCTCCAGAGGTAACCAGTATTCGGATATATATTATAACAGATTTGTTTCACCTATTCTTGAAGCTAATATAAATTTAATTATACAGTATGTATAACTTCTTTCAATTAAAATGTTGTCTGTGAGATTCATTTATGCCATGGCAGTTATTACAAATTTGTTCTTTTTATTACTAGGTGTGTATATACCTAATCTATATATTCATCCTATTGTTTATGGTCATTTAAATTTTTTCAAGTACTTGAGTATCCTATATAATAAAAGCCTATTATGCAAATTGGACAGTGGAACAACCGGTCACTATGAGGCGCACTGACCACCAGGGGGAAGATGCTCAATACAGGAGCTGACCCCAGCCCGCAGACCCTAGGCCAACCAAGGCCCTGCTGGTCACCCCACAGAGGGAGGTGACCAGCGGCAGTGGGGAGGGGTGGGGCTGGTGAGCGGGCGGCGCCAGGCTGGCCAAGGCGAGTGTCAGTGGGAGCCCCCCATCTTCCCTCTGGTCACTCCACAGATTGGCTCTGATTGCTGGTCAGGCCTAGGGACCCTACCCATGCATGAATTTCATGCACTGGGCCTCTAGTCATAAATAAAGTTGGATAAACAAATCATTTGGTACACATATGTACTCTTGGGAATTTAAAAGTAGAAGTGATGGGTCTAGGGCAGCAATTTTCAACTGGTATGCTACAGGAATTTTTAAAACATGCCATTCCTGACTATTTAGTCAGGGGCACTTAAATTGTCAAATAAAAAAAAATGAGTCTGACTGTTGTGGCTCAGCAGTTGAGCATCGAACTATGAACAAGGAGGTCAGGTTTGATTCCTGGTCAGGGCACATGCCTGGGTTGTGGGCTCAACCCCCATTAGAGGCAGCCAATTAATGATTCTCTCTCATCATTGATGTTTCTATCTCTCTCCCTCTCCCTGCCTCTCTGAAATCAATATTTTTTTTTAATTACAACAGCCAACACATCAATAGCTGGCAAATGTGAATGAATCAAAATTATACCTATTTTTAAATTAGATCCACAAAAAATATTATATATTTTTTGGTGTGCAGAATTTTTGTAATTCGTTTATGTATGCCATGAGTTGAAAAAAAGTTGAAAATCGCTGGTCTAGGATAAATGCAGGTGTAATTTTTATAAATACTACCTAAAAGTTTGCCAAAGTGGTTGGACAAATTTATACTACCACCAGCAATGTATGAGGGTTTTTCTTACTATATCACTGTTCTAACACTTGGAATGGTCTCTCGTTTTAATTTTTGCCACTATGGTGGGTGTTTTGTGGTTTTAATTTCAATTCTTGGATAATAATGTCTAGTGCCTATGTGAACATGCTCTTTTGTGAAGTACTTGGTCAGTCTTGGCTATTTTTTAAATTGAGTCATTTATTTTTTTTATTATTGTTAGTTTAGTGAGTTTTCAAAATATTCTGGATATGGGTCCTTTGTCAGGTATATTTATTGTGAATATTTTTTTCTAGTATGTCTTATTCACTCTTAATGATAATTTTTGATGATAAGATATTGCTAATTTAATGTACAATTAACAATTTTTAGTTAATTTTTGTGTGTGCCTGGAAAGTCAGGAAGGCTTAGGATACAAGCATAGATAGAAGAATTGGGCTTGGATATGATGAGGGGCACCTCTTTTGAAAGGAGAAAGATAGAGAAGAGAATGTGCATAGATATGTGGTTTGCAAGATAGGTGGGAGGAAGCTGAAAGACTTCCTCTTACTTTTTTTCTGTGAAATAGCAAGGGCGATCATTTTCTGACAGGGAGGGAGAATAAAGATTGGATGTAGAGAGTGGAAAAGATTTTAAATAATTTATAGAATAAGAAAGCAATTTGACCAGAGAAACTTAGCAGGACAGCTATTGGGAGGGGTTCAAGGTTAATGTTACTTTGTTATCATAAATTTGCTTATTGTAGAAATCTCTCTAGAAGTAACTGTGCAAATTATTGTCTTGTAGGTATAGCTAAGCTCCCATATTCTTTTAAAAAAATATTTTCAAAATAAGTTTTCTCACAGACACATATTTCATTATGTTTGGATATTATAACTTAATATGAAAATATCCTTTGATACAGAATATTATTATGCTTAGAAATCTTAAGAAAAGTCTTCATTTTAATTTCTCTAGATTACAAAAACTCTTATTTTATCTGTGGTGAAGAAGAAAAATAACTATTATTATTTATATGATTAATCATCAGCTGCTTAAAAGTAATTATAAAGTTAATTCAGGTTTTTCTTACCAAAATTTTTTAAATATGTTTTTATTGATTTCAAAGAGGAAGGGAGAGAGAGGGAAAGATAGAAACATCAATGATGAGAGAGAATCATTCATCAGCTGCCTGCTGCACGCGCCTCCTGGGGACTGAGCCTGTAACTCGGGCATGTGCTCTGATTCAGAATTGAACCGTTATGTTGGCGTTGGTGGTATAGTGGTGAGCATAGCTGCCTTCCAGAATTGAACCATTACCTCCAGTTTCATGGATCGATGCTAAACCACTGAGCTACACAGGCTGGGCCAAAATTTTTATGTATATACATATACCTTATTATACAATCCTTAGGTGAGTTTTCCTACTGTATATTTCTTTATATTCCTTTAATTGTCAAGTTTAGAATAATAATAATTTACATTTACATAAATTTGAAGACTTACCAAGTATTTTCTCCTGTCTTGCCTAAATTCATACAACTTTTATGCTATATAACTAGAACATAAACTCAATTCTTTTGATTCCAATCTAGTGCTATTTCCTCAATACCCAGGGGGGATAATAATACACTTTTCATCAGACTGATTTAATTATACTGGAAAATTTGAATTGTGTTTATTGATGCGTATGTTTTCATTTGAACATGAAGATACAGTATTTTTTCTTTTATGCTTCATAAATATTTTGTATAAACTTATTAATTAGTCAGATGATTAAATGCAGTGGACAAGTATTGTTTTTTAATCTTGTAATCATTCTTTTTCTTACATTTTTTGGAAAAGAAAGAATACTATATGATGTGTATGTGATTTTACCCTAGTTTATTAGTTTTGTAAATGTAGATTCTATTATTTCAGTTTCATTTTTTTCTAGAGTGTGGCATACCTAAAATTGTAGGAAGGAACATTTAACATATAATGTTAAATAACCAAGAAATTGAACATCTACATTTCAACTCCATCTATATTTTAGGAAACAATTTCAAAATTTGAAGATATGATTTATGGTTTAATGTTTTATGTAAATTAACACTGGCTGAGATTCAAAAATAAATACCAGCACTAATAAAGACAGATTGTTTATATTTTCTCATGACCTACATGAAATGTTTTTGTTTTTGTTAGAGTATTACATCACTTACATGACAGTTAAAATATCGCTTTAAAAACCTCCTTAAATCTGAAAAATCAAAACAAGAGAATTTTAAATTTAAATCTATATAAAAGATTTGAGCAGATATTTCTGCAGATGACAAGCACATGAAAAGATACTCACATTTCATTAGGCAATACAAATCAAAACCACAATGAGTTTCTGTAATATGCCCAGTAGAATTGCAGTGATAAAATAGATAATAATAAATGCTGTAAGGATATGGTATCATTTGAACTCTTATATATTGTTGGTGGGAATGTAAACCTGTGCAGTCACTTTGGGAAAGAGTTGAGCAGTTTCTCAAAATAGTACGCATGGAACTAACCCAGCAATTTCACTCCTCAAAATATATCCAAGGGAAATGAAAACATGTCCACACAAAGCCTTGTAGGTGAATGCTCATAGCAGAATTATTTTTCATAGCCAAAAAGTAGATGTAATCCAAATGTTTATCAACTACTGAATGAATAAACAAAATGGTACATCCATACAATAAAATATTATTCAGCAATAAAAATGGATGAAATCCTGACACATACTACAACATTCATGGAATTTAAAGCATTATGCTAAATAAAATACCATGTATTATATGATGGCATTAATTTATAAAATAAAAAAAGCAAATATATGAAAACTAGAAGCCCGGTGCACAAAAATTTGTGCATGGCGGGGGGGGGGGGGGAACCTGTGCCCTCTCACAGTCTGGGACCCCTCGGGAGATAACCACCTGCTGGCTTAGGCTCACTCCCCCGGTCCCAGATGGCAGGCCCAGATCCCGCGCTAGGTTGGGCAGCCGCTCAGATCGTGCTGCCGCCCGCCCTGCCCCGCACTCGGCAGGCCAGGATCTTGCACTGGGATGGCCAGCAGCTGGGGATCGCACTGCCGCCAGCCCCAGGTGGGGCGGCGCAGTGGAATCTGCCTGCAGTATGCAAATTAACCGCCATCTTTTGTTGGTGGTTAATTTACATGTCATGCTGATTAGCCAATGGGAGGCGTAGCAAAGGTATGGTCAATTACCATGTTTGTCTATTATTAGATAGGATAGAAAATAGATTACTGTTGCCTATATCAAAGGAAAATTGCACCAGACAAGCTAAATAGGCAAGGAAGATTTTTTTTTAATATATTTTATTGATTTTTTATAGAGAGGAAGGGAGAGAGATAGAGAGTTAGAAACATCAATGAGAGAGAAACATCGATCAGCTGCCTCCTGCAAATCCCCCACTGGGGATGTGCCCACAACCCAGGCACATGCCCTTGACCGGAATCGAACCTGGGACCTTTCAGTCCACAGGCCGACGCTCTATCCACTGAGACAAACCGGCTTTGGCGGCAAGGAAGATTTTATTTAAAACTATTGCAATAGAGGAGAGAGACTGAAATAAAAAGTGAAAGGATTGTTAAATGCTGGAGCGAGCTAGGGATGTACTGGAGGACATTAGGGGGAAGTCGCTTAGTGTGATCAGGCTATCTATGTTTGCTAATACAGTTAAGCTCCTACCCTCCCACAGAGATAGGGAGATAGTGGCATTATCTCCTTTGATGTTTATATTTCAAGGTGATGACTCCCAGGTTCTTGAGAGATTTCTTGGTTGTAAAACTAATAAGAGACTGGGAGGAGATTTATCAATATTTCAAAAGGATAGAGAAATAATTTGCAATGATAAGTTTTCTAAAGTAGATATTCTATGAAAAGGGGGTTCAAGGGTCTATAGCAGGGGTGGGCAACCTCTGGCATGCGTGCCAAACATGGCATGCCAGTAACTTTTGCTGGCACACGAAACCCTCTCTTATAATCTTCCATTTACAATTTTTTTCTTAATACTGACTTTTTCAGATAAATTCAGTGTAGGTGCATCTTAGATAAATAAATAATTTTACATAACAAGTTATCTTAAAGACCATAGACATGGATTGACGAGAGAGGGGAAGAGCAATGTCTATGCCTCTGCCTTAACTCTCCCTGCCTTCCTAGATCCGACCAGTGTTTTGGTTTCATCCACATACACTTGTGAATCTTTGTTCTCAGTGATGAATTTTGTTAAGTCTCGTAATAGGAGTAGCCTGACGGATGAAAGTAGTAGCTTGTGCATATCTCTGAAGGTCACGAAATATAAACTTGATGTAAAAGCTCTGTCATCAGTGATGCAGCAGCAAAAGTCCCACTGATATTATCAAACGGAGTCATAAAGTTTTCTGTCGGACTATCAGTGT
This sequence comes from Myotis lucifugus, assembly GCF_000147115.1. Classification (NCBI taxonomy): domain Eukaryota; kingdom Metazoa; phylum Chordata; class Mammalia; order Chiroptera; family Vespertilionidae; genus Myotis; species Myotis lucifugus. Next base: position 5,513,665 of record NW_005871057.1, on the reverse strand, counting down.
ACATGTATACATTAAAAAATAAATGTATTTTTCATCATCATATACTGTGTTTTTGTCGCTCGAATGAATTTTATTATTTCTTCAAGGTTCTTCACATACGTACACCTTAAGAGATATCAAGTAGGCATAACATGTTCTCAAAAAATTAGGGTTGGCACGCAGAAGAATTTTGAGTCAGAGATTTTGCTGGTTTTGGCACGTACTCACAAAAAGGTTGCCCACCCCTGGTCTATAGTCAGGAAGAAACCTATCTATAGTTTAGTCAAGCTGAGGGGGTAAAGTCAGTCATATTGATCACCTCGGACCTGGGAGAGGGTTTGAGTGAGAACAAGAGTCACTGCTAATGGGTAAGAATGAAGCTTTGTTTTGGAGTGAGGAAATGGTCTGGAACTGATTGTGATAACTGTTGCCCACCTCTGTGAATATATTAGAAACCATTGAACGGTACACATTAACTGAGTAAATTGTGTTAATTATATCTCAATAAAACTATTTTAAGAGTAGGAGCGTGTATAATTATTTGGATGTATAGTCCTACTTATTACTAGTGTTTCTTTACAAAATTACTATGAGAAAGAACAAAAGGGCATGTACTTGCAGTTGATTATAATTTTTGTCTATAACATATCTGTCTTTGCTTCTTAAGAAATTTTACAGGGTTCTCACTACTTGACTCCAGACGCAGTTCAGTGTTTGTTGAGCATCTTTTGGTCTTCCTTTATACTGCTAGTGCCAACCAGAACAGCCTGCCTGTCAACATTGTTGCTTCATGATCATCTTATTGGATTTGCAGAACAAATTAGGACCCATATCCCATGTGACATATGCACTCAGACAAATGATATATCCTGTAACCAAGACTTGCGTCCAAAATCCTTGCATGACCTCCAACTCTAATTCATTCAACATGTACATATGGGGACCTTAAAAATTCCAATTCCTTTTTAGCACAGATTTGATTAAAGGTCAGACCTGAATAACGAGGATTGTTTTTCCTTTGCCTGAGAAAAAGGTTATATTTGACAATTTAGCATCATTTGACACATTTGACCTCTTAGAAATCCCCTTTTTTTAGCATATTTACATAAAAGCAAATTTTTCTTATTTTTCTTCTACTTCACGAACTATTTCACCTCTCTGCTGAATCTTTTTTTTTCAGACTTCTACACAGATTCTGTGCTCAAACCATGTTCTTCTTTCTTTTTTTAAAAATTTTTTTTATTGATTTCAAAGAGGAAGGGTGAGGGAGAAAGAGATAGAAACATCAATGATGAGAAAGAATCATCGATCAGCTGCTTCCTGCATGCCCCCTACTGGGGATCGAGCCAGCAACCCGGGCATGTGTCCTTGACCAGAATCGAACCCGGGACCTTTAGTCCCCAGGCCGATGCTCTATCCACTGAGCCAAACCGGCTAGGGCTCTTCTTTCTTTATATACATTTCTTCACTATGTGTACTTTATGGATATTTAGTTCACTTTTACAAACTAATGATAATATATATGTAATAAGGAGAAGTGGTCATCATTTACCTTCACTTAGACAGAGACCAAATAAGACTAAATTTCTTTAGCTATGAATTTAATTCATTATTTATTAGAAGTCTTTTTAAAGTTTTTTTTCATGGAGTTATGTAGGCAATTTTAAAACTTTATCTTTTAATTTTCATAAATATGCATATAGATATTTATTAGAGGATTTTGTGCAGAGCGGTGGTTTGACCTGTTACATTTTTTAAAGGAGCACTCTTGCTTTTATGTTGAGAATCAATTTTAAGAGGGCAAGAGTGAAAGCAGGGAGACTTGGTGGGAGGTCATTGCAAAAATGTAGGGCAAGAGATGGCAATGGTTGATGGAAAGTATTGAGAAGTGGCCAGTGTCTGGATATATATCAAAAGTAGATGTGAATGGACTGGATGTGGAGTATGAGAGAAAGAGAGGTGTCAGGATAACTTCAACTATTTTATTATGCAATAACTAGAAGGATGAGTTTTCTTTAACTGACATAGGATGAGTGTTTTGGGAGGTAAAAGACAGAGATGGTTAGAGCCATGCTAATTGTGAAATGACTATTAGAGAGATTGAGAATGCAATTGAATCTCTGAGAATGCAGTTCAAGGAAAAGGAATCAGTATGAGATTTACACTTGGGAGTCATCACTGTTTATATATATTATTTATGAATGAGATCTCCAAGGAAAGACTAGGCAGATAGGCAAGTGAGCCAAATCCTGAGAGTCAGCAAAGAGACTGAGATAGCCACTATGAAAGGAAGAAACCAAATGTATGGTATCCTGGAAGCCAAGGAAATAAAATCTATCAAGATAGAAATGAGCAATTATGCAAATATTAGAGCCCTGGTGCACAAATTAGTGCATGGGTAGGGTCCCTCAGCCTGGTCAGTGATCAAGGCCTATTGGGGGGCCAGCCAGCCAGGGGCAGGGATCACAGGAGGTTGGCCAGCCGGGAGGGGGGGGGAGGGGCTGCAAGAGGTTGGCTGTGGGAGTGCACTGACCACTAGGGGACAGCTCCTGAATTGAGTGTCTGCCCCCTGATGGTCAGTACACATCATAATGACTGGTCGACCAGTCATTTGGTCATTTCAGTTGTTTGGTCGTCATGGTCACTTAGGCTTTTATATATATAGACTAGAGGCCCGGTGCACAAAAATTTGTGCACTCGGGGGGGGGGGGGTCCCTCAGCCTGGCCTGTGCCCTCTCGCAGTCTGGGACCCCTCAGGGGATGACCACCTGCTGGCTTAGGCCCACTCCTAAGCAGTCAGACATCCCTCTGGCAGCCCAGGAGCCCTCGGGGGATGTCCACTTGCCAGCAGGGAGCAGGCCTAAGCTGCAGTCGGACATCCTTAGCGCTGCTGAGGAGGCAGGAGAGGCTCCCACCACCACCGCTGTACTGGCAGCCGTCAGCCTGGCTTGTGGCTGAGCAGAGCTCCCCCTGTGGGAGCGCACTGACCACCAGGGGGCAGCTCCTGCATTGAGCATCTGCCCCCTGGTGGTCAGTGTGTGTCATAGTGACCAGTCATTCCCAGTTGTTCTGCTGTTAGGGTCAATTTGCATATTACCCTTTTATTATATAAATAGCTGAGAGATCAGGTAAGATAAGAAATAAGAATTGACCATGAGATTAAGCAACTGGTGTCTTTGAAACAATAATTTTGGTTTTGCTGGAAACTCAATTATATATTGGCTTAAAGAGAGAATAAGAGAGGAATTTAAGTAAAGATAACTTTGATTTGTTTTTATTTTTGTTTTATTTGTTTGCTAAAAGGGGAGAGACATGCATATGATTAGATTGATAACTACAAGAGTTCTTAAACCTCTTCAAGGGTGCCTGTCACAAAGTGTTTTAGTTTTCATGAGTGTACTGGAAATATCTTGTAATCAGAAGATCTATCAGAACCATGATCTCAAAAAGTTACTTCTTTGGTGCTTGTTAGTAGCCTTGATAAGTGGAAAACTGTGGCAAAGTAAGATGCCAGATTCTATAAGAAAGATGATTTGGGTTACTACACTGGAGAACCCTGTCCATAAAAGTTACTGGTATAGGGTAAGGAGAATATGACTGTATTGTGAATTAAGGCAATTATGATCACCAACCCAGGTCAAAGAAGTGGGGACATAGCTGTATTTCACATTATTTAATTCTTTTTTTTCCTCACTCTTTTTTTTACCCATTTTCTTATATGAACACTGGTTGTGGTTAATATTTTTGGTTTTAGATAGGAATATGATTGAATGAATGTTCTGTGGGACTTTTATGTGTCTCCTGTGTTTGGGACACACCTGTCACCTAGGTCAAGACAACAGTGTATGCTGAGAAACAGAAGGACGAACTGTGCCATATATTTTCTTTTGTCCTTTTAGATTCACTCTACCCCCTGCTCACCTTCCTGGTGAGGTTATCTCAGCAGGCTGTCTTGTCCTCTCACTTCCAATTGAAATTAGCCAATGAAAATTTCTGAATGATGTTCAGAAGGAAGGCAGACAGACACATTGTGTATTTAGTGCATGAGTCCTTTCCCAATGGAGTTCCTCAAGCAAAGATTGTCACACTACTAACTGTTTAAATAATCTCTTTAATAAACTATCCTCAATTTATACTAATTGAACATACCATCTGTTTCTTGCTGGCATCTTGATTTATACATTAACTATGACATATTTTTGTTTATATGGGGCTTAATTATATATCTATGTTAGTCATATGACCTATAGCATTGTATTAAATATGAAGCTAAGTGAAGAAATATTTTGGCCACAGAAAATATTCCAAATCTTGAACACTTTGAAATTAACTGCTACCTTGGAAAAACTGAATATAATATGACCTGGTAAAGTCAGTCATAATAGAGTATAACATTCTTCCAGGAAAACCAAGGTTTTTTTAAGAAGCCTTTATATTAACTTACATACTATTCTATTGATGAACAAGAATGATAAATGAATTATCTATATTTGCATTTTTTCTGATCATATGGAGATAAAAATCATGTATATACCTAAGGTGCCTTAATAGTAGTTAGCTTAGTATATTATTTTTAAAAACTAACACTTCCATTAATCAATGTTACATCTCCAAATATGAAACTAGATCCCAAAGCAAATATTTTTAAAATGATGTTCCTTTCTGGTTAAATATTTCATCTTCACTATTTGGTCCTCTGGTTACGGCACAGAGAATGACCTACTTTTCATGAATTAAAATAAACTGAAAATATTTATTGAATGAATGAAACCTAGTTTTAAAAAACCTATTTAAAAATCACATAATGAATTCAAGAATTCATATCACAATCCATGAGCTTCGAAAGCTTTCATTCAAATAAAGGAGATAAAAGTTACCATTATTTCCAGTTTCCTCAGAATAATCTTGAAAAGGAAAATGGGGGGTGTTGGGGAGGGGGGGCTTGCAACCTAGTTCAGTATCTGGTTAAAACTGTAGTCTCATTTCCCCACTCTGACTCACTTGGGCGGCGCTGCTGAGCATACCCCCAAGGCCTCCCCAAGACTGACTTGGGCGGAGCTGTGGGGACCCTCAGGGGCCCACCACAGGAGGACTATATAGGTCAGAGCCTCCCCACGAGTTCAGTTCAGGCTTTGGGTCCAGAATTCCCCTGGACTAGCAGATCTGTGAAATAAAGGTTAAACTTTCCTCCCTCAGAGTGCTGGCTGATCATTCTCCCGTGCATTCTGCCACAACAATCTCAGTTTATGCCTGTGTTCCTGGCTTAATTACTAAGGTGCCCCCTTTCATTCATTGTTAGGGCAATGAATTATATGCTAACCCTGGAGATAATGCGCATAAACCAGTAACTAAAATATAATGTGGCAAGTAATTAGTATTAGGCAATAAATACAAAGCAAGTACCATTGAAATTCACATCATGTGAGTTCAATTCTCTCTGATGATCAGGGAATTGGCAGAGATAGCAGATCTTTAAAAAAGCAGAGGTAGCAGATCTTTAAAAAAAAAGAGAAATATTTCAGTAAAGATGAAAGGCAGTTCTATATAAATATATATATATATATATATATATATATATATATATATGTATATATGTATATATATATATATATATATAATGTTTTTTAGTTCCTTCCAAGGTTAGCTTTCTCCCATTTCAATAATTTAATCAAGATACTGATACACTATGAAAAAAATGCTCCATCTCATATTTTTAGTCTTCCAGTAAGATGAGTATTTACTGCAAAGTATTTACAATGTTTTAACATGGTCTATTTTTTATAAAAGTTTACAGAGTAATATATTTAATTCTGATTCATTAAGGTTATTGTATTTTTCCATTCCAGCAATACTTCCATTGCACTTTTCCTCGTCTTTAGTGAAAGAAGATTGGCTGCTGGTATTTTGGGGTTCCGCCAAAGGCAGGAGAATTTGAGTTGGGACCACATTTATTCCCCTGTAGAATTCTGTTAGTACTACCCATCCGAGTGTACCAGTCGGAATGGCTTCCCAGAACTACCGCTGCTGTCCACTGTGACAACTCACCCTACTTTATGACAAAGGATACAGGGCAAGAGGATATAATATAATATAAACATGTTTTATCAGAGACCAGATGTATGTGGACAGCAATGGAGAAAAAAAAGGTCTAAAATATATAAATGATACAGATACAGAGCCAGAAGCTAATCTATGAAAACATTCTTCCAATTCCTTTAGTATATGTGCTACCAAAGCGAGCACTCTCCCAATTATTAAATATGTAAAATTGCAGGGGACTCTCTCTGTGTCTCTGTCTTTCTGTCTATCTGTCTCTCTCTTTTACTCTCTTTGCCTCCCTTCATCTCTCTGTCTTTCACTTTGCCTCTCTCTGTCTCTGTCTCTCTTAATATGTATCATGGAATTGCTCAAATAGAATTGATCTGTATTTGTCTTGTATGGCACAAATCAGTAGCAATATTACCAAGTTAGGTCTAAAATTAGGAACCAGTGAAACTCATACTCTGTTTCCTTCTAGTTTGGTCAAAGCATGATGGTTCTCCCTGAGAGAATCGGTCTTGTTTTCAGGTCTTTTTGTCCCGCCCCACTTGGGTGACTCACCAGCCTGTATGAACACCAAATCACTCTTGGAAAGCTCAGCAGCCAGGATCCTCTGCACCTTCTGGGCCCCACACTAACGCATGCAAAAACTCCGGGAGTCAAACTGAATTGCCTAATATGTCATATGACCACTTACTCTGGTGTGAACAACCCAGGATTGATGAGGGAGAAGATAACTCCTGAGAAGCCTTTTTATCCCATAATCCAAAATGAAATGGGGTAGGACATCCAAACTCTCTCTTGTCTGACTCTTCTTTCCATGTCAAGGCCTAGAAGGAAAGATCAGAACACAAGGTTCACCAGTTTCACTCTTTTCTCTCTTCCCTGCTCCGACAATCCCATGGGTCAGAGAAGAGCTGGCTCATCCCCCTCCTCTTTGGCCTAATTTCTTTCCATGAAGAACAAAAAGCTTTAAGGCCCAGCCAGCGAAGGAAGAAGAGGTGTCTTCTCTGTGCTATGCTTGTGCCCTTTATTATTGCCCTTCACTATGTTAAATGGGCATTGAAACAGTCTGGAATGTTTTTCTCTCTCCATAGTTTGTTCATCAAGTCCAATGTCTTGCTAAAGAGAGAAAGGTCCTAACCTTTCCTTCCCAGGAGCAATAAACCTCCTGGCTTAGCTCTGGAGGTGGAAGAAGGAGAAATCAGACATGATTTAAAGGGGAAATTAAAATGCATTTGGGTCACCATTTGCAAAATATTAATCATGATACACAAGTTTGTGTCTTTTGGCAGTTTTTCTTTTTTTCATAACCTTATTCACAACCCTTGTTTTCAGAATGGAACACATAAAAGTGATGGAAACAAACCCTGAAACATCTTAAAAGTATAGAAAATTGATATTTCCTAATTTAAAAAATAAAAAGTTCTACTCCGTTTATTGTTAATATCCTTGAAACTATGAATTTTAATTTCCTTGGATAAAAGAATTTATAACCAAAGTTAGGAAGCCATATCTATATAAAAGTATTGACATGTTTATGCAGATGAATAAAAACAATGAGAAATCAAATTTTTATCTGTCCTTTATATAACTTACAGCTTAACTCTCAAATTATACCTGTGATTTATTTTATTTTTAATATATTTAACAAAAATAAATTAAAATTATGTGGGTTATACTACCAAATGACAGCAGAATTTAAATTTATCTTACAAAAACATACTGTCATTCTAATTTTTGCCTAAAAGTAAAATATTAATAACATTCTTCAGTTTGTCACATTTTCTATGATAAGAAGAAGGCGAAGGGTTCTGTCTTATCTTTAAAATGATTTTCAATCACTGCAACAATTTCTAACTTTTTAAATTCTGTTACATATTTGCTCTATTATGGTAATGAGGCAGTTAATTTTCTTTATGATCAAGGATCTGGAGGTTACATGGTCCAGGTCTACACAAGGATGTCTTCAGTTAACCGTGCTTCTTCTCTCTTCTTTTCCTTCCATCCTTGGCATACACCGTTGACCCTTCCTGGTCTTAAGAAAGCTGCTGCACTTCTGATCACCATGTTCACATTCTAAAGAGGAGGAAGGAGAAGGGAGAAGATCAAATGTAAAAGTCTTTTATTAAAAGAGATTTTGACTTTTCATTCAGGATGTAAAGCTTGAGATGTCCTTTTACATTCTACTGGCCAGAACATTACATCCTGACCAACTCTGTAAGGAGACTGGAGTAATGAGTATTTTCTTATTTTGCTTCCCAGTCTCTAGAGTAGAGAAAAGTAGAGAGTATTTCAATGAGTTGTGAGTGAGCCATCTGCCAGCATCTGCCACACTGACATGCAGCTATCTTTTGGCACAAATAGAAACTTAAAGGAATTTTGAAAATACCCTTACTTATCTACATTCAAAATTATAAATTATATTGTAATGATAATTATTTATTGTAAATGTTTGTGATTTGGGGTAATAAGTATAACTAGTGCAGTACCACTTACATACTATGTAGCATCTAGTATAATTAAATACTAATTCTGATCTATTATGACAAAAGTTTCTTCATAATTGGGATGATCATTCTTAGTCAAACCATAGTAAGCTAACAATATTTTCACGTATAATAAAATGCCATTGTGTGCGATATTAATTTTCTCCCAGGAAACAAAGGCAATTGAAATTCAATTGAAATTCCACTTGAACTTCAGTGAAAAATTTGTTTGGTCAGCACATCCAAAAGAATACAAAAAGAAAAAGAAAAAGGCAAAACTCATGAATGAAAATGAACTTAATTCAAGAGAACATTATATTTAGTTCTTTTATTTTCTTTAGGTAAAGTTCTTTATCATAGCTACAGTTCAAGTTATACTATTTCTGATTACGTACTATAACTATTGCAGGATAATAAATTTGAGGATAAGGGTCAGATGACATTATCTGAGCTTTTGTTCATTTATTTTACAATTACAGACACATAGTATATGTTTTCAAATGAGATAATTAATAGGGAAATATATGTATTTCATATAATTACTATCATGGGAAAAAATCCTAAAATCAAGTTTTGAAACCAATACAACTAAGTTTTCATAAGAAAATAAGTATCCCAAAATAAGACTTGATGGGCAGTTTGAGAACTTTTACCTAAATATACAGAAATTACCCATTCGGGAAATATTTATGGAGTATCTACATCAAGCATGTCAAACTCGTGGCCCACAGGCCGCATGCCTCATTTATTTGGCCTGTGTTAGCCTTTGAGTTTGACATGCTCAATCTAAATTATATTAAGAAATGATTCTAGGTGATAAGAATACAGTCATAAACAAGGTAGATGTTAAGATATTTGAACCATATTTAAATAGTTCAGCCTAGAGAGGATGAGATTTCTATGTACAATAGCTTAAGGTCCAATAACTATGAGCCGTTAGCTTCTGTAATCAAGAATTCAGCCCTGCTGGCATGGCTCAGTGGTTGAGCATCAACCTGTGAACCAGGAGGTCATGGTTCAATTCCCAGTCAGGACACATGCCCGGGTTGCAGGCTCGATTCCCACTGTGGGGCGTGCAGGAGGCAGCCGATCAGTGATTCTCTCTCATCATTGATGTTTCTATCTCTCTCCCTTTTCCTTCCTCTCTGAAAGCAATACAAATATATTTTAAACAATTAAAAAAAGAAAAGAATTCAATCTGGGTGGTCAGTCCCATCATTCCAGAAGATCTATGTTCTAGTGGTAGCTTCAATAAGGGCTTTGGATATCTGTGTATTGAACAAGTAATGGTTTTCTAATTAGCATACTGGACATCAGAAATGGGTTTATATGAGTAAAACTAGTGGCTCTTGAGTATTATGATGAATACTATGCTGGAGGCAAATTCCAGCAGGTCATAATTATGCTAGAAGTTCATCAGAAGGCTGATGGATCTTGGGGCTTCAGCAGACCTGAAGATCTGCATATTATTACCTGCTGTCAAACAGCTGAGGGCAATTCTCCTAACCCAGTGGTCGGCAAACTCATTAGTCAACAGAGCCAAATATCAACAGTACAATGATTGAAATTTCTTTTGAGAGCCAAATTTTTTAAACTTAAACTATATAGGTAGGTACATTGTTATTAATTTAATTAGGGTATTCCTAAGCTGGCCTTTGCTAAAAATGTCCTCAATCTGATTGAGGTACATTCGCTGAGGTCGACCCCTTCCAACTCTCCCATCCACACTCGTCTTGTATACTTGTTTCGTCTATCTCCTTTCATTCATCCTCTCTATATGTCCAAACCATCTCAACATACCTTTCTCAATCCTCAACACTACATCTTCTTTCACTCCACAACGTTCCCTAAAATTAACTTAATAAACTTTACTTAAAGTTTTAAGTCAACTTCACACTGTATGTGTGCGCCAGCATGTGGTATTTTGTGGAAGAGCCACACTCAAGGGGCCAAAGAGCCGCATGTGGCTCGAGAGCCATGGTTTGCTGACCACTGTCCTAACCTGATGGTCCTTTATTGTTTACCAGGCCTTAGCTTTGATAATGTATATCTGCTTTGCTAAAGGGCAAAATGTGGGAATAAAATGCCGTGGGTTCAGACATTCGGAGAGCCCACTTCACTAGAAAGTGGAGCCTCCCTGGCTCCCCCATGCCTCCCAAATTTATATTTCTTATCTAGTCTCTATTCATTTATGCCGCAGCCCCTTCTCCAGGTTCCTGAATCCTTGCTGCGGAAAGACTGCAGCGTTCTACATTTGGATTCTTGTTGGAGAACATTCAAAAAATATCCATTGTGTTTTAGAAATACTTCTGCCGCTGCACAACAAACCATAAGACTCTAGCAAATCCTTTCTCTTGTAACCTTCAGTCAGCCTCAGGCAGGGTTATGGTCAGGGCCTGAAGATGACCACAAATGGAATAGAACAGATTGTTTTATCTGCCCTCTGGGCAAAGTGTGGTTGGAGCTCCTCAAAGAACAGTGCTGAAATGTTTTGATTTACAGGATAGTTTGTGTGAATGTTTTGTGCCAGCTTGCTAATGATTGTGTTTACTAATGTCTGACATAGAATTGGTCTGAGGTAACTTTCATCCTGATCTGGTAGTACAACTGTGGAAGAGAAAGAAGGCGATGGAGGAGGGTCATGCTACTGCGCACTTCTTTGGAAACTGCTGTAATATAAAGCTAAAATAATAAAAGTTTAAAACTTCTGCATGACCAAATTGTTACCCCAAACAGCAAACCAGAGTTCTTATTCCGGGTTCTTGTCCCACAAAGTTTGAAGACTAAAAATTGTGGACTAAAAGGTTTGAAGCAGAAGCGTGGAAATTTGTTGCAAGCTTATACAAACTCCCCGCTGGGGAGAGGTCCCGGAATGGGTAACTAGTGTGGTCTCTTTGTCTAAGGGTTTATAAATGCTGGCAGCTTCTTTTTCTGTTCATACCACTTACTAATTGGACCCTTCCCCATTTTATATCCCCTTGTGTTTTTTCCCAATTGGCAGATTTCCCCCTTCCCTGCCTGGTATCAGTTTCAAAGTTTCAAAGCCCACTCAGCGCTCCCCCTCTGCTCCCCCTTCTCTTGTAATATTCTGCTGCCCTCTGTGCTGGTCAGATAAACATTCTGGCGGTTTGGAGTTGGCTCCGCCCATCACATACTCATTCCCTTCCCATGGACCCTACCCTAACTGCCTCTCTTATCTCTACATCCTCTCAAAATCAAATTAGGTCAGATTACAACAGAAACTTCCCTAATCTGTGGAGTTTACATCCTGGTAAGAGAGATGAATAACACACAAATGTACATACCATACGTTACTGTTATACTATGTTATTGGGTACTCACAGAATGCCCCTTAGTAGATGGTGATTGAACTAAGACCTAAATGAAACGGATTGAAGCAGGTTTAAAAAATTACATCAGCGTGGAGTCTTGTCAGGTATCATCAGGGTCTGGGAGCTCTTCTTCCCGAGGTGTACCTAAACCAGGGTTGTTGGAACTACGGGTCTGCCAACCATGCAAAATGAATACCAGGCAGGAGGGAATAGTCCTGAATTCTAGGGAAAGTTTTATCATCTAGTTGTGTGACCTGGAAAAAGACAGCAACTATTTTGTCCTTTATGATATGTAAACTGAGGTTGGAATATAAAGTATTTCATGCTTCTTTCAGTTCTAAAATTTAAGTGATTATTATTCTAAATACTCTAGGAAATGTTGACCTCCTAGGCTTTGATACAAATGAAAGTCAAGACAAACATTTTTTTAAATTTTTTTTATTGTTTTATTGCTTAAAGTATTACAAAGAGTATTACATATGTCTCCTTTTTTTCCCGCCCTTGACAATCCCCTGGCCTCCCCTACCCCCCAGTGTCTTATGTCCATTGGTTATGCTTATATGCATGCATACAAGTCCTTCGGTTGATCTCTTACCCCTCCCCTCCTGAAGACAAACATTTTTATAAGCACTTTGTTAACATATAATTCACATAACTTACAATTTACCCATTTACAGTGAATGATAATTTCTATATTTACAGTCATGCAACTGAAAGGAGTTTTAGGGGTAAAATAGGCAGGTTTAGGGAGTTTTAGAAATAAAGAGGGTCCATGGGGGAGGACTGCATAGATGGGGGCTTGGAGCTGCCAAAAGGCATACATCCACAGAGAAGAAAAAAGAGGTGCCACAGGATAAGGGGAGAGGAGGACATTCATTCACAGAAGTTAGGGAAAAGCCACCAGCTATGGGGAGAAAGAGGAAACAAACTTTCACAGAGGATAGAGAAATGCTGACAAATGGGAGAAAGAGGAAAACAGATTTTCACAGGAGATAGAGAATTCTACCACTGAAGGGGGAGAAAAAGAGGGGCGCACCACGTGGGTTTTGAGCTTGGAAGCTGATATTCTACCAATTGGAAGGCAGTATGAAGAAACAAAAAACTGCAGCCTTTATAAACCTTAGAAAAAGGGAGCTTAGTGGGTCACCTCCTTGGGACCCCCTCCCTACATGGGAGTCTGGATTTGCTTCCAATACATTTCCACCTTTTCATCTACCACCCTTTTGCCTGTGGCTTCATTCTTCAAATCCACCTGGACAAGAACCCAGGAAAGAAACCACCCTTGCATCCTGATCAGGAGAAAACCAGCCAACTCACAACAATCGCCACAATCAATTTTAGAACATTTTCATCATCCCCAAAAGAAGCCCTATACCCATTAGCAATCTTTCTTCACTTTCCCCCAAATTCCTTCACTTCCAGTCCTAGCCAACCACCAATCAACTTTCTCCATGGATGTGCCTATACCAAGCATTTCATAGAAATGGAATCATAAAATATGTGATTCTTTGTGATTTGCTTCTTTCACTTAACCTAATACTTTCCAGGTTCATCCATGTTGGAAAATTCATCAGTACTTCATTTATCTCCACATCATATTCCATCAAATGTATATACATCTATTTATTGCTATTTGACTTGTTTTCATTCTTGCCTATTATAAATCAGATGCAGCTATGAGCACTCATATACATGTTTTTGTGTGGACATATTTTAGCTTTTTCTGGCTACATACCTAGGACTAGAATTACTAAGTCATGTAGTAACTATATGTTTAATCTTTTGAAGAACTGCCAGATTGTTTTCAAAGCTGTTAACATTTTACATTCTACATGCAGTGTATGAGGTTTCAAATTTTGCACAAGGTAACCAGTTAAAGGTAAATTTTTTTAATTCAAAAGGTAATCTGAGGGATAGACTAGCAGTTCAGTCATCCTGGCCCCCAACTTGTTCTTAGAATGTCACAAGTTGTGCTAGAAATATAATGCGTGCATATCAGAGTTTGTTATGCAAGGATTAAAGGATTTATAAAATACTAAATACAGAGCCTAGTGCATAGTATACATTCAAAAGTGGCATTTCTTTGTTTTATTATTAATAACAAAGTTATTAATGAGTGACAGTTGCATATTGATGAAGAGCTCAGATTCTGAAGTCAGAGTCCCTAGAACTCAGACAAATATTAGGTGTATGATCCCAGATAAGTCATTTATCATCTCTGTGTCTCAGTTTATTCCTTTATAAAATGGTTTTAATAACAGCACCAAGTCACAGGGATGTTGTAACTACCTAGAAGCTCAGTAAATTTTAATATTATTTATGGGAGAATTGCTTCCAATCCCCTTAATTACCACATTGAAGATCTCACTTTTTCAGATGTGGAGTGGTATTTGTTTACATGTGGGTAGAGGAATCTTGAATAGGGTGGTGTTGTGTTTCTATAATTATCTTCCAGTCTGTCACACCCTACTTGTCACACAATTCACACCAAACAATGTTGCCTGGATCCCCAAACCAGTGGGGAAAATCCCCTATTAAGTGGCCCATTTACTCAACCCCTGTCACAGTGCTTGATCACCAAAGAGGCTTCTAACTCTGAAAGCTTCCCTGAGGGCAACCTCCCCAGGCCTGCACTTGTGTGCAAAATTGTTTCCACTTTTAGGAAAGGAGCTTTGTTTGCCCTGATAGCTCCCATGCAAATACCTATTGGCTCTCAGCTTAGAGTCCAGTCCGGCTCAAATTCAGGTCAGGTGTGAGAAAGGAGCAAATCAGCCCGCACAAGCATGCCAGAATCAAGGCCAGAAGCAAACAGAAATATATCCTGAATTTTATGTATGAATTTTCTCCAAAAGCACTCAGAACAATTCATACACTTTGATTTGCACAAACATTATTTTAATAACTCTTCTCAAGCACAACATCTCACTGTTCCATATTGCAGGACACGTTTAATGTATCATAATATTTACTTTTGACACAAATACCCTGGAACAGGTATTATCAACCCCGTTTTACACTTGAGGAAATGAAGTGTAAGATAACTAACAGAAACAGGCAGATGCAGAGAATAAAGAGAATCAGGACTTGAATCTATGCCTACCTAGTAACCCAACAGCAGATTCATATACCAATATTTTAATCATTTTCCAAATGTTGAACATGTAAGTCCTCCCCCAATATCTTGCTATTAAAAGTAATGCCACAACGAATATAACTATACATTAATCTTAGTCAGAAATACTATTACCTCTAGATAAAATACTAGAAAGTAGCACATTAGGTCAAATGGTATGTAATATTTTTTAAAGGTTTTTCTTCTTTTAATAAATAAGATTGCTTCCCAAAACAGGTTGTTCTGGGCCTTACTTCCAGCAGAAGCAAGAGGGCCCAATATGTGCATTTTCACCCAAAGGAAGAGTGCCCACTTTGTGCACTTCCCCCACATTGTCATTCTTTGTGAATTTAATAGATAATGTAGAATATTAACTTACCTAGTTAACAATGAGGTTGAAAATTATTGTATGTTTATTAGCTATTCATATTTCTTCTATGAATTGTCTATGTATATCTTTTTAAAATAACAATTGGAGCTATTAGTGGAATTTTAGAAATTAATTTATGGGAAATATCTTTTTGGTTCTCACATGTTATATTTCCTCTTGTTAAGCTTTGCTTATTATTTTGTTTATGATGGTTTTGATGTCTGTAATAGGTAATTATGTATTAAAAAGACAAAATTCTGTGGTAAATTTGAAATATCTTATTGGATTTATTCAACAATTTATGAACTGGGACGCATTCCATCCAAACAGCCATGCAAAATAGACAGGTGTGGGAAAAGGTAGCTATGCTAGCAAAGAGCAGCTTGTTTGTGTCAAGGTCACCTTTATTAAGGGGCAAAGTACCTTACTAGTGCTAACCAGATAATTTCAGGTTGACGGTTTAATATTCTGATACCATTGTAATTAGCTAGTTAGTTATTAATAATAGAAAAGGAGCAAAGGAAAGGCCAAATATTATAGGCATGTCATTTGGGCAGCTTCACTAGGAAGCTGCAATTTCACACTCCCCAGGGGACACCTGTCTATTCCCTACAAAATGTTGGGGGAAGGAATCCAACAAAGGAAGACAGACACATGCTCAGTAAAGCTGGGTGGAGCAGGGAAGGTACTTGTCTGTCAATCAAACCTGGGGACAGAGATGGTTGGCCAGAATAGGTGTGGCCATTGCAAGTGTGCCAAAATGTGGGAATACATATCCCTAAACAAAGGAATTTGCTCTCTTGAGACTCTTGTTGCTCTTGGTTCTTGTTGCTCTTGGCTCTTGTCGCTTGTGTGTGTGTGTGTGTGTGTGTGTGTGTGTGTGTGTGTGTTTTGTTGTTGTTGGTTTTTTTGTTTTTGTTTTTTGTTTGTTTGTTTTTGCTTTTACCCATGTAATCATGGCCATGTGGACCCCCACATGCAACTTAACTGATAGACTGCAGTGGTGAACACAAGCTAAGCTAAGCTGATGCTGGACGGGACCTGGCTCCGGCATGGAAAGGAAACTCTGGACACTGGCTCTGATTTTAGCTCTACAGAACCCCCAGCTACACTTCTTCTATGACTGGACTAAGGAAAATGGAACTTCAGAAGCTCAGGGATTTAATTCTGCACAAATAAAAATCATTCGTTCTCCCATGTGAGTCTCAGAGAATTCATTTTCTTGGCATATCACAAGAACTTCATCCCCAGCAGCAACCAAGGAGGTAAGACGTTCCCCCATCCTTTAGCAATTCACCTGGAAGAGACTGAAAATGTAATTAAATATTATGTCTCACTTTGGTGACATGGGACTTAGCACAAGTGACTCCATTTGGGGCCTGTTATCTCCTTTTTAACACATTGTGGACAAATCTAGAGAATTCTCTGTTTCCTGTTCTAAAGCTTGTGGGCAATCACAATAATTCTCAGCTTTTCATTGTCATTTAGAGAGAAACAGTGTAACGGACAATGCATTCATTGAAGTTAAAAATTACAAAAGGAATTAAAAGTGATTAGTCTCTTGTCATTAGTAATAAAAATAACTGTTTTTTATATCAATTTGATATTTTTAAAGTGCTCAGTAACCATGGATAGTGACGAAGAACATGATAAAATTTGGGATATATTTGCTGAAAATTTATCAGATATTCCAAGTGAAAGTGATGAAAGCTTTGACAGTGGCAGTGATATAGTTATTCCTTCAAAAAAGCGAAAAATAGTAATCTCAAGTGATTCCGAACCTAAAAATTTGAACAATTCCACACATGATTTTGAGTGTAATTTGTGTCTTGGTTGCTGAGATAATGATTGGTCAAAAGAGGACTTTCAACCTAATTTGGAAAAATTTGAAGGCGATTCTGGGGTTACAGTTATACCGTCTAATTCTAAGAAGATCATTGAAGTCACCAACTTGATTTTTGATGACGATCTGTTTGAACTCTTTTGTCATCAATCAAACATAAATTATAACCAAAATTTGGGAAAGCACAAAATTTCAAAAGCAATAAAGTGGTCTCCTGTTACTCCAACAGATAGAAAACTTTTTTAGGACTTATAATGCTAGTGGGAATACTCGAAAGGATACTTGGAAAGAATATTGATCTACAAATCCAGTTGTAGCTGTTCCAATATTTCCTCAAACAATGAGTCGAAATCATTTTGAACAAATCTGGATTTATTGGCATTTCAATGACAATGCAAACATGACTAAATCTTCATCCAGGCTATTTAATATTCAATCTGTACTCGACCACATTATTAGTAAATTTCAAACAATATATAAACCGATGCGAGAATTATCATTAGATGAAGGCATGATTCCCTGGAGGGGATGTCTTCTATTTCAAACTTACAACTCAGCTAAAATTATTAAATATGGTTTACTTGTAAGAATGGTATGTGAGAGCAAGCCTGGGTATATTTGCAATATGGAAATTTACACAGGTGAAGGAAAAAAATTGAATGACTTTATTCTGTCACTATTTTGACCATATCTGGAATTGGGGCATCACATATACCAAGATAACTATTACAATAGTGTTTCAATTGCAGAAGTAATGGTAAGAGAAGAGAAATGCATTACATTTGCCAGCTATGTTTAGTTCCACTTCATATTACACAGTGTTTTACAAAGTATCATACTTTAAAAAGATATTAGCTTGTAAGAACATGTGGTAAATAACTTCAAAATGCAATGGGTATTTAATTTTAAAGTGTGCCTTTAACATTTATGTAAAACATTTTTTGTACTCGTTCAATAGAAACTTATCTGGCCACTGAGTAAAGCTAGCAATAAAACTACTGGTCCGCAATGTGTTAACATGCCTAATAATATATGCAAATTAATTTTTCTTTATGATTTACTTATAATTTTGTGATAGAAAACCTTTATTATCTCCTTCCCCTAGATCACACACCCATGATCATCTCCATTTTATCTATTTGCAGGTGTATGCTTCACATATAATTCTTCAAACTGGTTGGCGTATTATAGTCTATAGTGTAAGGTTAGAATATAACTATTTTTTTCTCAAATAGAAAGAAATATCTAGCTGTGTCATATATTTATTTATTCTTGGTAGTATTTTTAAAATACATTTTTATTGATTTTAGAGAGAGAGAGAGCAAGGGAGAGGGAGAGAGAGAAAAATATTAATGAGTTTCCTCCTGTCCCATACAACCCCAACTGAGGACCAAACATGCAACCTGGGCATGTGCTCTAACAGGGAATTGAACGGGTGACCTTTCAGTGCATGGGATGATGCTGAACCAACTGAGCTACACCAACCAGGGCTATTCTTGTAGTTTTTATTAGAGCTCTTAAACCTAGTACGGAGGCTAAAACATTTATTTATTTTTCTTCTGGCTTCTAAGTTCTTCTGGCAGGATGAATAAAGAAATTAACAGAGACAGATTAACAGGAGAAAAAGCAAAGTTTCAATATATGCACATGGGAATTCACATAGGCATGAAAATTCCAAAGACAGTGAGGCAACACTGGATACGTAAGACATTTTGGACAAAGGAGAAAGAGGGAGAATGGGGTATTAGATTTACAGATAGTTGAGGAACTGCCAGAGCATAAATGGCAGGAAAATTCTTGCTACACAACTCAGAAACAATGGGGTAGCTAGCTAACAGGCTTAGGGTCTTTCTGCCGGAAGCCCTCTATGTTCCATACTTAATTCAAACGAGGCTATAGCAAATGCCCCTAGATCTCCTTCCTGAAGCAAGTTTCTCTGTCTGAATCTCTTGGACAAGAAATGGGGGAGAGTCAAAGGTTCTTTCTGAGTCTTTTGTTTCTCTAATATGCAGCTCAAAATCCATACCCCAGAAAGGCAGCTTCAGGCTAGCAAAGTTTTGGTCCCTTCAGTAGATATTATCCTACACTTTTCTTTTTTTATTTTGAACTATCTTTATAAATGTTAGCATTATTTTAGTTCTTACTTATTATTTGCAAGGAACTTTATGATTCTATAAAGCTAAATAACAAACTAAAATCAGAGTTGATAAGTGATGCGATGAAGCTACGTTTGAATGCAAGCAATCAAGCTCTAAATGATGTATGGTTACATCACGCTGGTCTGTCTCCATTTTATTTTTTGTCTTTTTTCTCTTACTTGAGATAGCATATGTGTTTCTTACATTTTAGTGACTGCATATATTAAAGTATTTTAACATTTTCTTACTTTTCTTGTATTACATTTGAGGAATCAACTTTATGCTATATTTTTAAGGCAATGTTCCCATTACGTCTTGCCTAGTCTTTTCATTAGCCTGAGGCCATTTCCTCTGTTTTAAACTTTCTCCAGTTTCCTTATTCTTTTACTCTACTTTTATTATTTCTTCTATCACCATTTATTTCCCTCTATGCCCTCTTCCCGTTTTCTTGTTCTTGAATAATGACTGCTCTATCCCAGTAGTTTGTAGTTCAGCAGACAAGATGCACATTTTTTCTCTTGAAATACCCCAATTCCACCTGCCTGCTACCAGAACACTCTCCGATTTTAGCTGCAAAATCTTAGCCAAATTTCCACTGACAACTTTTAGCCAGTATGGTTCTGCAAGTCTAAGAAATTATGTGCCTCTCATTTTGCCTGTGCTTCCAAGTCTAAAAGAGAGGATTTTTTCCCCGCCTAGAAATTTTGAAAGAAATCGCAGTTCTTTTGCCAGCCTCAGAATGACTGCCTCAAGGTACAGTAGTGTTTACATCCCTGGCGGCTGGTTTCCCTGTTTGGAAATGTTCTCACCTGGCCAAGCTACATTACTGGGTTCTTAGTCTCCAGGGCAAATGCTAAAAGTATAAAGGGAGCACCTAAAAGTGAAGAAAGATTCAGTTTTAATGCAGATCCTGTCCTTCCAAGGGCTCTCACTGCACCATGTGACGGTCCCTGAACCTCATACTCAAGACTTTCCTAGGTGGTTATGTTTGTTTCACTAGTCAAAACCTAGAGCAGCTCTGAGCATTTGCAGAATCTGACACATCTGCTGTGTAGCAGGGGGGATTCCTTGCTGAATGTGGCAATCAGAGTTAGTACTCTCTCTAGGGCAGTGATTTTCAACCTCTTTCATCTCATGGCACACATACAATAATTATTAAAATTCTGCCACACACCAAGAAATGTATTCTTTACCAACCGGTCAAAAATAGGTTTAATTTTGATTTGTTCACATCGGACAGCTATTGTTACATTGACTGTTGTCATTTTTTTTTATTTGGCACTTTAAGGGAAAAGAGATCAGTACCCCTGACTAAATAGTCAGGTATTGCATGCTTTAAAATTTTTTGAGGAACCCTGGTTGAAAATTGCTGCTAGAGAGCCATGGAAACATCGACACTTGTGATTTCAGGGGTAATTTGAGGAGAAAGCAGAGCAGCAGGTGGATGAGTCAAACACTGAGAAGTGTTAGTCACCAAGGTAAGACAAAGGCCATGAGCTGGTTTAAGAATTCTAATACCACACAAACCACGATGATTTACAGATTTGTAACACCTTATTTCAACCCACCTCCCTGAGAACTGTTCTGGACGTACATGATTCCAGGCAAGCTATGGGAGAGTTCTGCCTATTTCTCACTGATGCTTTATACTTTTTCCTGTTTCTCTTCATAGAACCCAGTGCAGTGAGGCAATTGTGAGTCACATAAGTGGTTACAATTTGATGCTGACTAGGTTTTCTTCTCTTAACATTTTGTTTCGTTGTTTTCATCCACCCTGATTTAGCTGCTATATTTTCACACATGAAACTCAGGTAAAAGCTATATTGACTCTGGAAATCTTCTGAACCATTTCCCATTCCTGCTGTTTCTTCATTATCTTGAGGAAACACACATCACAAAGCCCTGTTCCTGTTTTCTTGACTCAAAACCTTTTGGTTCAGGAGTACCTTCTATTTGTTTCTTCCTCCTCACTCAGTTATTATTTTGTATTTACTTGAAATAGTTTCTCAAAACTCACAAGGCCTATTGTTAGGGGTCATTTCAGTAGCTTGCCCATAGCCACATACCTGAAGAATCAGTGGTAGAGCCCTATGTGAGTGTAAGGGTGTTAATCTTACCGGTTTACACTTTAAAAATCATTCTAATATACTCATGACCTCAATGAAGGCTATTATTCATTTTATAGGTAATAATGACAAACTGATATAGAATGTATTATTGCTGAACTATGACATAATGTAAATTCTTTATAAAGCTAATAAATGTTGCCTAGATCACATTCAATTTTATAACCATTCATTCGGACAGTAAATGGGACAATAAAGTGGTTAGCAGAGTGTCTGGCACATAGTAGGTGCTCAAAAAGTCTTTCCTGTCATTATTTATTCAGTGACTTATAGATTCCAAATGAGCTGGTATTTACTTTATAGCCAAGGAAGACTTTAAATCAAATTGTTTATCTGGGTTTGTTTTAGGCTTTGATATTTTCTGTGGGTTTATTATACTATTCACTGTTATTCCAGTATAATTTATATCTCAGTATAATTAGAATTGGCATATCAGAGAGCAGTGTGTTTTTCTTCATCTATTTAAGTTCCTTTAGTGAATGCTGCAGTGAATTGGTCACATCCAGAACTGCATTTTCTGGAAAGAAATGTGCTCTTATAAGTCTGCTTTCAACTGTTTACCATAATTTCTACCTGAAAAAAAATTTAAAAACCTTTAAAATGTTTTTATGCTCTGATTTTTCTTATACAATGAGTATATAAAATGAAAGCCTGCTGATTGAAAATAAGCAATTCCAATTTAATACCATGGCTTCAGTTAGTATCAAATAGACATTAAGGCCATAGCTGGAAAATGAAATGAAAGACAGTAATAATTCATTTCATAAATACACTAAAGCTTTTTTTCCCCCCAAAGGATGCCCAACAATTTCTCTGTTTGAAACACTATTGGGATATACCACCATAAGCAATGTTGGGTGAAAGTCACCACCACAGCTTAATCCTTAATACTTCGTGTTCATGGAGTTTTCTTTATGGCTGTGATTGGGATGCCAGTGAAATGTGGAAACCAAACTGAAATGCGTGGTTTCTTCTAAGTAGGATGCAAAGGTGATTTCTTTCCCGGGTTCTTGTCCAGATGGATTCGAAGAATGGAGCCATGGACAAAAAGCGGTATATGCAAAGGTGGAAATTTACTGGAAACAAGTACACTCCCACGTAGGGAGGGGTCCCAAAGGAGGTAGCCCACTAAGCTCCTTTTTCCTTAGGTTTATAAAGGCTGCAGTTCTTTGTGTCCTGATATTCCCTACTGATTGGTCACTATAGCAGCTTCAAAGCTTATACCCCACATGTGGTCTCCCTCTTTTTCTCCCCCTTCAGTGGTAGAATTCTCTATTCCTTGTGCAAATCTGTTTTCCTCCTTCTCCCTTTCATTTCTGTATTCCCTGTGGCTTTCCCCCTATCTTCTGTGAATGGGTGTCTTCCTCTCCCCTTATTCTGTGGTGCCTTTTGCCAGCTCCAAGTCCCCAACCAACTATGCCTCCCTCCTCCGTGGACCCCCTAACCCCTAAAACTCCCTAAACCTGCCCATTTTACCTCTAAAACTCCTTTCACTCAGATCCTTCTCCTTTCACTGTTCTCCAAGAAATACTTTTTTTTTACATTGTTTTTTGCTTACAGGATGGCAGCAGTAGCTAATCTTTTCAGCTGCCCAAAGTTAGCCTTCTATTCCTTCGTGGGCGGGGTGTGGGGGGGGAGAGGAGGGGTTTGCATTGATCCCTGTCCATCCTCTGATGTGTGTGAATGGTCTGGAAACAAGAAATTAACATATATGTATTGTTACCATCAGTCAGAGCTTTCTGCTGATTCATCATCCTCTTCTGCCCCAATACAAAACAAACCCACGTCAAAAGAGGTACCATGTCAGGATATGAAATGAAAGAAATCAGAGCAGCAGAACATGCAGGATGTGACATACCTTTTGCAGGAAACAGAAGCCAGTTTTCATGAAGAAGGAAAGGCTGAACTCACCAGAAACACACATCCTTCTGCCCAGTTTATTGCCTGCACTGAGAAATGAAGACGGAGAAGTTTGATTATGTTTGGAGCTTGCCTGTGTTAAATCAATCTCTCTTCAGTATTCCATGTTTCCATTATTTTACTTCATCCTGTGCTCCACTGTAAAGAAATTCTCAGTTATCTGTAAGTAAATCCCATCCCAGTATGATCAGATAGTGATTTAAGGGAAAGGTTTTCAGAGTAGGTGTGTGGGTGTGTGCACAAAGCCCCAGTATATTTATTTAAGAGCGCAGTCCATTGCACCTTAAAGAAACCTGCCTAAACAAAGATTAGGTCTAGTTGTACTGTCCAATATAGCGGCTACTAGTTATATGTGGCTATTTAAATTAAAAACGCACTAAATTAAAGATGTGTTCCTCAATCTCATACTGTATTTCAAATGCTCTGTAACTACATGTGACTAGTGGGCAGCACACACACAGTAGGAAGTTCTGTCAGACAGCACCGGAGAGCTGGGCAGTCACAGGGCTAGCGACTCTCAGGCTCCTTCTAGGTTCTTACTCGGTTACTCATTATATGTACTTATCCATGAGTCCACCGCTCAAAGGGACTACTCCACCTCCAGGCCTCGATTAATGCTCCAGGAAGGAGAAAGGGGAAAAGCAAGAACTACAAAGTTTACTACAGCTGATGTTCTCCCACTTTTTGTTTTTCAGAAAAACAATGGCTTTTCCAGAATCCCCAACTACTTGACAACTTATAGCACATTGAACTGAAATGGGTCACATGGCCTTCCCCGACTGGGAGAAGGTCTGGCATAGTGAATATTTGTCATTGGGAAATCACTACTACAGACAACATCAGAGTAGTGCTGTAAGACAGAAGGGACGAATCACAATTGTGGGGGCAACACCTGAGTCTTTTGTGGCATCAATTTTAAGAAATTTAAAACATTTACTTTAAACTTTGGTAAACAAATTTAAGTAGTATAGACTATTAAAGTTCATATTAAAAGAAATGTTGTACTGTGCAGTAGAATATAAAAAATATCATAAATTTTTAGATAAAGCATGATAATACAAAGGAATTTTATCCTTCGGCAGGATCACTTTTTCACATCCATTCGGAGTACTTATTCTTCCTCTTCTGCCATGAGGATGATTTTGGTTTAATATATATTTGTATTATTAAAATATACATGGCATCAATTTCATATATAATCAAATATCCTTTACTAGTAATAAAATCTTCATTTTCATAGATTTCTGTAAAGAACTGTCTTCAGTGTGTCAAGAAATAAGGAGATATCCACTATGGTAAGTGAGAGTTGAAAAGATTTTGATTGTTTGGGGTTGTGTGGGGATGAAACTTTCTTCAGTCTTTGAAATAAACCTTATAACAATCATGTACACTAGTGATATCAATGCTCCAACTCCATTAACAGGCTCTTTAAACTCCTGATAAGATCTTCTTAAAATTAGAAATTATGTTTTTAATTGCCACATGCTATAGTGTTAGAAAGTATCAACCTAAATATTCTGTCATTAAATAATTAGTCTCAGTATATGAAGTATAAGGATATCTATTTTCAAGTGAATTTGCTTTGAAAGAGTTGTGGTATTTTTCTTAAGGTATCATTATTTTTTGAGGGGGGAATTATACTTTTTTCTCTCTTTGCAAGAAAAAAATATGTAAGTTTATTTAGTCTTTCTTTTTTCCAACCAAGTTATCTTTTAATAACACCATTATTATCGTAAAGTACAGGTCTAAGATTTTCTCTTCCATGGTCATTAAATAGCTCCCTCACTTAAAAAAAAAAACAGTACTGTACAGTATCCTTAATGACCATTTTACTTAGGTCTTTCAGGACCTGAGTCCAATCTATCTCCTTGATCATAGGCCCTTCTATGTCTTTCCTAAGTCTCTACTTTGGACAAATCTGAGAACTCATACATCCTCAGCAAACACTATGTGTTTCTTCTGAGTTTTTAAAAGGATAGTTTTATTGATTTCAGAGAGAAAAGGAGAGGGAGATAGAAATATAAACGATGAGAGAGAATCATTGATCAGCTGCCTCCTGCACCCCCCACTGGGGATCGAGCCCACAACCTGGGCATGTGCCCTGACTGGGAATCAAACCATTATCTCCTGTTTCATAGGTTGATGCTCAACCACTGAGACACACCGGCCAGGCTTCTTCACAGAGTTTTAATGATGTTTCCTTCATGGGCATGGACAGAGGCTTAATATACTACCTGGGTAGCCCAACCAAGGAGGGTCTTAGTGGAGAAGAGCTATGATTTTGTACAATAAGTAGATCAATTCTTCATCATTTTCATGACTCCTCATTTCAATATTTTCAATAAAATAAAATGGGATTTGATACATCTTCCCTCCTTGATGCCTCTATCCTGAAAGTTGCATATTAATCACAAATATTGAAGATAGAAATAGCCCTTCACTTTGTCTCTGTAGGTATATGCTTTTTATCTCCAAAGTAATGATTTGAAATCGTTAGATGAGTGGATAAAAAAGCTGTGGTACATTTACACTATGAAATACTATGCAGCTGTGAAAAAGAAGGGTTTCTTACCCTTGAATTGCTTGGTCAAGTTAGATGATTATTTTTTCTTAAGGGTCATATGTCTTTGTATTTTGGGATTGTTTGAATTTAAAATATCCTGAACGAAAGTTCTCTTTAGATATAAGTGTTACAAGTCTTATCTCTCTGAAGCTTGACTTTTTACTCTTTGGTGTCTTTTGACAAATATTTTAATAAAATTATATTGCAAATAGAGAGACATCATCACCATGCAACACAACCTAACAAAATTTCTATAAGCCTGTTGCTGTGTTTTCATTAGTATCCCCCCACCCCCTTTGGTGGCCTATTTAACCAATTTGTGCCATAAATTCCTATAAATTTATTTTACTCTCTTGTTCCAATCCTTAAATATCTTTTATTTTCAGATATCTATTTTACTTTTGAATAAAAACATTATTTGTCATCAGCAGATGAGTGGATTAAAAAACTGTGGTACATCTACACAATGGAATACTACGCTGCTGTAAAAAGGAAGGAGCTCCTACCATTTGCAACAGCATGGATGGACCTGGAGAACATTATGCTAAGTGAAATAAGTCAGTCAGAGAAAGATAAATATCACATGATCTCACTCATTTGTGGATTGTAATGAACAACATAAACTGATGAACAAAAACAGTTCCAGAGACAGAGAAGCATCGATCAGACCATCAAACCTCAGAGGGAAGGTAGGTGAGGGTGGGGGTAAGGGGGAGAGATCAACCAAAGGACTTGTATGCATGCATATAAGCATAACCAATGGACACAGACAACAGGGGGGTGAGGGCATGAGAAGGGGGGGAATGGGGGGATAAGGACACATATGTAATACCTTAATCAGATCCTGATGATACCTGACAAGACTTTATGCTGATGTAATTTTTTAAACCTGCTTCAATCCATTTTATTCAGATCTTAGTTCAATCATCATCTACTAAGGGACATTCTGTGAGTACCCAATAACATAGTATAAAGAAAAAAAACCACATTATTTGTGACAGGAAAAAAAGATTTAATATTTTAAGCCCCCAAAACTTTATAAGGAATACTAGAGGCCTGGTGCAAGAATTCGAGCATGGGTGGGGGCCATCAGGATGGCCTGCGGAAATCGGGCCCCAGCTCGCACCCCCAGCCTTGCAGCCCCAGCTCACGCCCCCAGCCTTGCAGCCCTGCAGCCTGGCACCCCGCCTTGGCCTGGTGCTGCCCCTTCACCTGCTCCACCATCCCGCTTGTGGGACAATGGATCAGGGCCGGGCCCCCCACACGGCTCCCTTAGTGCCTGGGAGCCCAGCAGTGGCCCTGCCCCTGGTCGCTGCTGCTGGTTGCCATCTACGGGGTGATCAGTGGGGCAACCGGGCCCCCGCTCACACCTGCCTTGGCCTGGCGCCGCCTGCTTACCTGCTCCACCATCCTGCCGTGGTCCCTCTCTCGTCCGGGCCCATCGGGGCCAGCATCACCTCTACT